>NW_020450895.1:257975-316202 GCF_003343035.1 Apteryx rowi | reverse complement strand
CCAACCTCAGCGATTCTGTGATTCTGTGATTGGGCCAGTAGAAAAAGTCAAAAAGATGATTCTAGTGTATATTCAACAAATCTTATGTAGCAAATGCTTAAGTAAATAGAGTGTGCGTTATTAAAAAGTAACTTTTGCTCACAGATACTGTAACACAGAGATTACAGTATTTCCCTGTATTTGAAGTAGAAAAAAAAGTGGAATCTCCAATCACAATCTAAGATGAAGGCAATTGCAGACACAAAGGACCTGTTCAGCATGTTTATAGCATCTTAAGTTCAGGGTGTTACGCCCACCTTACACACCACTTCTTTAGTAGCAGCGGTTCTCATACAGGCACCTCTCTTCACCCAGCCCTGTTAGTGTCACACTATGCCTCTCTATGAAACCTGTATTCATGAATTTTGCATACAGGAACTCTAAACCAGGCTCACACTAAGATTAGTTGGAATTTCTCTTTTCAGCTATGCAATATAGGTATATAGTACAATTAGCCCTAAAATGACATTTGAAAACTAAAAGTTGTTGAGACGTCCATTTTGAATTCACTTGCTCATGGAAGATAAGGCATCTCTCCCAGTACGCAAGTGTGCAGGTCAGTATTTCAGCTCACACCTACCTATACCTGAGCCTCTTCAGAGCTGGCCGGTTTTGTATTCCCTATGTCCCACGGACACATTTCTCCTCATTTCCATTCAAAACTATCGCTGCTTACTACTGGCCCATATGGCATATAAAACAAAGAAAAAAAGTCAAAATAAATCCTGATAGCCTATGAGCTATACGAGCTACGCTGAACTACTGAACGCAACTCTTACTTAGCAACAGAAGCCCACGGGCATACAAGTGAGCAGGGAGGGCCGTGTTGCCCCCGTGGGCACACAAGTGAGCAGGGAGGGCCGTGTTGCCCCCGTGTGCCGCGCGTAGGCCCCTCGCCCAGAAGCACCTCAGCTGGGTGAACGCGGAGTGCTGCTGGTGAACTGCAGCTAACCAATACCGATCCCCTTGCGATCTAAGATGCAAACAAAGAATACATTTTACATTTTTTCCCAGCTTAATTAGAATGTGGTTGTGTTTTGAAATCTTTCCTCACCAACTGATAATACAACTCTTAAATTTTACTAGAGGGTTTTCTTTCAACAATATAAAACTGAGATGTCTGCTTTTGTGATAATATCCAGTGAAATTAATGATCAAACTTAATGTATGCTTATAGAGTTAAGGCAACAGTATTCTACAAAGCATTATCGTAACAGATGGCACTGGACTTAAAATTTAGTTTCTTTTTTATATATCTCTCAAACCGGTTTTGTGTTCTATGAGTAACATAGCGATAAAAATGAAGGAGCTGTGGCAACTGCTTAGGACAATTTGGGGCCACAGGCCTTGTGAAGCACACGCAGTGAAAGAATGCGAGCTGGGGTCTCATCTAGCACAAAAGGAAGGTGTAAAACAGCATCTTCTTGCACATTATTTTGTCGGTTACAAAACAACCTAAAAAAACCTAAAGGTTGTTCTTCCTGCTACCATCTTACTTCTCAACCTCCTCATAACACGGATTACAATTACCTATGGTCAATACCATCTAACTTATCCATTAAATCAGCATATGCTTTTAAGGATGCATTAACTGTAATATAAGAAGTTCATAAACAACTTACAACCACCTTTTCTTCCTCTTTTCTTCCTCCACAGAAACAGTTTACAACAACTTACTCCTTTACTGCATCATTCCAATATATTTTAAATATGTTTCTATTTTCTTGGTTTTAAAAATCAATATTTAGTGCCAGTATCCTGATGCATATTTAGCATATAAAAAAGGTCCTTCAGGCAGTACAGTCATCTAGCTGAATGTACTATTTCGTTTTATACCATTTTGCTTTAGTAGCCAACAAAGACTATGGAATGAATATTATTCAGTTATAACAATTTGTGAGAGCTATACAGTTACATAGCTATTTTTAAGGAAAACCTTCACTTTTTGCATAATGGCTGAAGAAATATAATTATCCAAAATCTAGGAGARTATTTTCATCTATGCAAAAAACATCAACGTGTACACCCTGAAGTAAAGGTTCCAAGATGTTCTCTTGCACTTGCATGTTGTCAGCTAAAAAAAAGGACTATAATTTTCCAATACTTGCTAAGTGAATTGTCATGAAATGTGCAATTGTAGAAGAGTACACCTGTGAATGTTTTGTGCAACAAAACTGAGGAAAATTTAAGCCACAGGGGATGAGACATGTCAACAGAAACCTGTCATCCAAATTCTGCTTTTTTAACTTCAGCATGCTTCAAAGTCACTAAGTACTTTCTTCCATACAACACCACTTACAAAGTAAACTAATTGGCCAATGCAAGCAAGGGCAAATAAAATATGTTTCAATGTTGGCATTTGGAAATTAAATCCTTGTTTTACTGAAATCAGTGGTAATTAAATGACTTTAATGGGCTCAAGATCATACTTAAGAATTTCTGTCTTCTACTTTTATACCCACAGAACACCACCTGGTTTTCTGCCTTGAAATAATCTTCCCATAACAGATTGCTTGGGGTCTTTACCAAACCCAATCTCAAACTATGCAAATTTGAACGAAGACTGAGTCTCCTGGCCATAAAGATCTGAAGCTGGCATAGCTTCTTTTGCTATGACATTTTGGACATTGTTCTTGCTTTAACGGGGAAAGAACTAATGAAACACTGGGGAAACATAGTTGCAATATATCATCAGAATATATATTCAAGAGAGAAAGAGAGGGAGGGAAAGAAAGAGAGAGAAAGACAGAAAGTCAGAAAGAAAGGAAGAAAGTGAAAAGCACTTTACCTCACTTTTAAATTGCCTTGCTGCGGCTGTCCATCATAAATTGACAAAATATCAAAATCTTCCTCCAGGGCAAAAGTATGAAATGACAATTGTATCCTGTTACGTTCTCCTGTGATAATGATCCATGTGCAGTTGGCATAATTTGGATAACCATGAGGAAATCCGGGGCTTTCTATAGTACCATTTGGTCCTTGTACTAAACCTCCACAGTTTTGACCTGAAAAAAAAAAAAGAAAATATGTATTTCTGTGTTCTTCCTCCCCCAGGACATATTCTTACATGCGTAGCCATATCCAAACTTAATTTTATAACACTTTTTCTAGATAACAAATACCACGTAAAATTGCATTTATACCATTCTTCTCTCTGGATTCAAAACCCCACTGCTGGCTTTTCTGAGACACTGACTATATTTTTATGCAATGAATTATTATTTGAGGTTATTTAGTATTAACAACAGTTGTTTTATTCGCCCAAATATGAATTTTAAGCATTAGTCTTGATGTCATAAATTCAACTTGGAAGTTTTAAAGCCAGAGAGTCTTCAGAACACGTTGGTGAAATTCCATTTATAATTTTTTTATATAAATACTAAAACACACTGCTGTTGTGAAACATACCTCCAAAACTGAGAGCAAAATGTAAAACACATTCATTATGCATTTTGTTGCAACAGATATTAAGATTTTTATACTCAAAAACATGACAAAACTTCTGTTTTGTTATGACAAGTTTAGTGGCATAGGTATTATAATCAGGAAGATGTTAGTTCTTTTCTAAGATTCAAAAAAAAAACAGCACTAAAGATTTATTCAGCAGGTGTTTGCGTCTGGTTTGTACATCCTACAGACCTTGTGAGGGCATGGCAGCTCATGAACAGGAAGTCCTCAGCAAGAAATTTGGCCTTACAGTGCACACTCTGGCTAATTTCCTACTCGATTTTGTTAATCCTGCACACAATAGCTGTAGTGGCTCTGAGCCGGAGAGAAGCATTAATGAAATATTTGAACAGAGAAAAGTTTAAGGACGTTCTGTGCACTGTAATGCTTGGATTATTACACGCATTTTAAGCACTTCAGAACAAGTACAATCCCAGCATTTATTGTGATACCTAAACCAGAAAAGTATTTCAGGCTGCAATTTTATTTTTAACTTCACAGCAGTAGGTCTCTGARACTAAATCTTTCAGAGAAATGCTGTCAAATGCTTGTGGGAGGTTTCTAAATCTTAATAAAATGGATTTAATAAAAGGGATTTGCTGGTTAAAACTAAAGAAATAATAAGTGATCATTTTCTACTACATTTCCAATCCAACAATAACTCTATGAATAGATATAAAGGCTGTGGGGATTCAGTAGGCCATTAAAACAAAAATCTTCTCTAGTATATCTAACAATTGAGTCACACTGCTTTAATAAAACATGGTTATTATTAAACATTCCTTAAGAATGAACATGTTACATCATGAACACAGCACGGAAGTTTCAGTTATGTATTGTTTATCGTAATTCCTCAGCATTCTTGCAGATTCTTTGCATTGTATTTCTCTCCTACAACCATAGGAGAAATGTCATACTAATGTCAGAGAGCAAATTTAAATAATTTAATTGCTACAGAAACAATATTTGGAAAATAAAAAAGGAAAATTATAGTGACAACCCAGATACTCTAACGAATTACTTCATGCCACCCACATCCAGAAACTCGTTTTTGTAAATGAAGTATCTCCTGTAAGCCATGCTGCATGGCAGTTTCCCACCATTTTAGCTTCAGGTGGCTGCTTTGGAAGAGCAGAACTACTAAATGCAAGTAAACAATTGGTCTAAAATCTATCAGAGATAGAACCACCTTTTTGGAGTAGAAATCTGTAACTCTGGTGTATAAATAATGTGATATAATATGTTAATTATAGTTGTGGTTTCTGGCCAGATAAACAAACTACCCACCCAATCTCTAATGAAACCCTACAGCTGACTTAAGGCAAAACTGAATATTGCCAGGGGTATCAAGTGCATCCCCCCAGAATGGCCATAGCCCAGTGGCCCCTCACAGAGACGTCCRCTGCCCCCTCCCAGAAGCTTGTGCAACCATCAATGACGGCTCTCGGCCCCTCTCCAGTTCCTCCTCCCCACCCACCAGCCACTCTCATTGCTCCTCCCAGTTCCCACTCAGCCTTCCCTCTTCTCTGCCCCTAACTTATTTCAACATCCCTGATAACCCAATTTTTCCCACCACCATGATTATTTTGGTCTCCCATGTGGGATGAAAAAAATTCACTTTTGCCTACATTGTCCAGAAATCCAGCAGAATCTGAAGAGGTGAGAAACATGAGAAAAGAAACAATTAGACAGTTCAAAACCAGTGGATAGAGAAAGAGCAACAAACTCATTGGACAGAAGTGTATCATTTAAATTCAGCAGTCAGTGCAGTTTGCACTTTACAGCTATACTGAATCTTTGCGCATTTTAGTTGTACACTAAAAGATGTGTTTTATACTCCCTACTGTAGATGCAAAAGTTTTTGTGCATTACAGTCTTGCTCGTCACCTCTAACACATAGTGGTAAAGCTCCCTGTTGTGATGTACAAGCCTCAGAAGATTTTGGGATGAGCTTGAGAAGGTCACATGAAAATAAAAATAAAAATAAAACCCTCTATTGATAAATGAGGCAGCCAAAATTTTATCCCTGTTTAACTAAATCATTTCTTACTACTCATAGCCCTTTCCTTTTTCAGTTTGCTTTTGCCTTCCTGTATATATACAAATACAGGCATCCCTCCAGTCCTGAAACTACTCATAAACATTATGTCTATTCACTTTGTAGCCAAGGAACACGTGACAAAAGAGAACCAGAAAGGAAAACGATTATTGTGAACGAATATAAGCTTTCCCTTAATTTTATAAGCATACATATAAATATACATTTATTTACTTAGTGTTCAGTAAAATACACCAAAAATCCTACAAGAAATTTCAACAGAGTTAACTCTTAGTGATCTCATTGCTGAACACTGACAACCGCAAAAAGGATCTCTTTTCTGGACCAAGCAATACCACAAAAGACTAGAAGAGATCTGCAGGCCCAGAAAACTGACATCCTTTTAGGTCTGTCCCTACCCCCTTGAGACATGAAGCATGTTAACAAAGCAATATTGGGAGAAAAGGATCAGCTGCTATCCATATAATACCTATTTTGTAAATAAACTTAAGGCTAAAGGCTTCAGAACTGTCAAATGTTACACCTCTGCCAAGGAGTTAATTCAACATTAAATAACTTAAAATCCAAAAGGGATATTCACTGGGAGGATATACTTGGAAAGCAGGAATGAAGAGACTTATGGGTAACAGCTGGCAGCAAATTAGATATGAGTTGGCAATGCAATATCACAAAAAAATGCAGTGTCTGACTGCAGAGACAGACACCATAGATGAGTAAAAGGACACTGATGAGATTTATTAAGAATATTTCATTTCGTATGGGTGCCTTAACAGCAAAATGTGTCAATAAATTCCAGGGAATTCAGAAACAAAGAATAAGARTAATTACAAACACTGAACGTACTGACAAGAAAATATTAAAAGAATATTAGTATTAAAAGATTTTAAATAGTTCTACCGGGCTGAATGTAAATACACCAGAAAATGCAGGCTGAATACAAATGAAAACATCCTAAAAAGCAAATCTACTCCTATCATCCACTCTAGCTGCAGCCCTTGTGTCAAATATACAGCATAAATAAAAAAAATATATACTGTCATTTTTTACAAGATGTGCAGTCATTGATTGAGCAGAATATCAGTACATGGAATTATTTTAATATTAAAGTTATATTAGACTGCCAAAACTGTATTAGTATGATACCATGTTGTTGTTTATATGAATGTAAACTATTCTATTTGCATTAATTTTCTGTCATGTGTTGTCTGTAAGAAGATACTTCAGCACAGCTACTTAACTTTATAATTTTAAAAAGTGTAGTACAAGAAAACTGAAGCTCTTGGCTGGTTGTTGAAAATCATTTACATTGATTGCAGCCTTAAGGATTAAAGGGCTTCTACAAAGTTATCTAAGAAAGTTTCCTTGCCTGTCACATACTAGGGTTATCAAAATATGCTTAAGATAGGCCTGCCTTGATTTAAGTGAGAGGGAAGGGATGCCGAGACTCTGTATTCCTGTAGAAAAAAGCACAGTCAGACAACCAGGAAAGAGAGATGCAACCAACAGTTCTTGAAGAGGTGAACTCCAAGCAGTGCCTATAAACCTGTACCACAAAAAAGAAACATTAAGGAATGTATTTCAGTTACACGTGCCTGTATGTATTCTGCTATTCATAATCCACAGTGGAGGAGGGGGATTCACACCTTCACGCCTTGCATCAGGCTTCAGAATAAATTTAGCCTCAATCTTTCCCAACTTTACACACAGAAATTCTCCTAGTAAAAGCGAAGCAAGCCCGTGCTGTTGCATGCACATCYGCGTGGATGCTTTAGCTCATTCTAAGTGCCTGTCCACTGTCTGCTGTTTTTACTTGGTACTATCAAATTTATCTTTCCAAAATAACTGGCATTGACCTGCGACTGTAGATACAATGCCACACCGCAGAGTGTGGGGCTGTGTGCAGTACTCTGTAYAGCTGCTGCTGCCGCTTGTACTCAGTTAGAGACCAAAACGCAGGTGGGGGTAGTGTCTCCTCCTGACTGTACACTCTAGATACTAGAATACAGAGTCTGATTTTGTTTGGATTCTCATCGGATTCACAAATTTTGCATTGTAGTCCAGCTACAATAGGAAGCCTAAATAGGTTATAAATTGATGGTTACATAATTTTCATCAAAGGGCAAGATTTTGGTTTAAAATTGTTATACTAAATTGCTTATACTAGAGGATGAATTGAATCTCTCTCTCCCACTTGCTGATAAAATGCTGTAAGGAAGAGACAAATACATGTGGCTGCATTTCAGCTGCTGTTTAAGAGAAAGTGTAATTCATGCTTAATTGCTYGAAATAAGTAGTTTAGATGCCTACTTTCAGGACAGGACTGCAAGATCTGGATTTTGAATGCAGAAGCACCTATCTGCTTAGCCTTTTCTATTGGCAAGGTAGATCTCTGATCTGTATATATATATATGTATATATTTAGTATCTAAATCCCTGCATGAATTATATCCTTTTCTGAAGGCTATGCATCTAAAAAGTAGACACTGTAGCACAAAATGTGCATAAAGCACTTGTGTCCTTTACTATAATTAGACTTTAATTTGCAAATCATCCCACTAGAATTTCTGGGCTAATCTGTGAGGTAAAGTATAATGCAACTGCAGCACAAGTACCAGCATTTGGCCCTTCATCATTAATTTACTTAAAAAGTTGCCTCAGAGAAATCAGGACTGTGTCAGAACTGTTCACAGTTCTTCCTGCAAGAAAGGCTTTCAAAAGTATTTCAATGAGACATTTCAAGCTATACTCATTTAAATTGTGTCTTGCTTCTCTAATTCATGAAGTCTAGGGGCAAAAGCAAAATGAAACTGTTACCCAAGTTTTTTTTATTTAAACTATCATACAAAGAAAGATAACTCTCCAACTCTGCAATTAATTCTAAAGTTTTAAAACAATTTATAAAAATTCCATTCATACCCATCAGTCAAACTATACAAATAACCTCTATATCAGAGTTGCAAAGAAAGCTAACTAACGAAGGGGCAAATAAAGGCTTAATAAACATACAAAACATTCTGCTTGAGGCTCATGCTACCTTCAAAAATCAGTCTGTATTGGCAAGCAAAAAAACAAGGAAAAGATGTTCTTTTAGTTATTGCAGATTCCAGACCAAAGAACACATGAAACTTCTTATTCCTTGTACGAATCTTGTCACTATTGTGCTGCTTGGCTGAAAGACAGCTTCAGCTCCAGCTTCAGTTTATCCTTGGTCTTCCTTATCCTTGGTCTTCTGGAGAGCACCAGTACCCAACATTTGTGGGACAACAGGGATTTTAATTTTTTCTATATTTTACCTCATTAATGTGAAACTGGCTTACTATTAAACAGGAATTTAACAACACAAAAACAGTCAGAAGTGAATCCTATGAAGAGGATCATGTCAGTCATGTAGGTAGAGGTTGCAGAATGAAGTTTGCTACACTTGAAAGGGATGGCTATGGCCAGACAATGTGATGAAATTATTTGCTGTATCAAGCCTTCTTCCTCCCCGATATATACTTAAAAAGAAAATTTTAAAAAAGCAAAAGCACAGAAGTTGCTCTGTCAACACACTTTAACACTGTTTAAAGCTCTAGATGAAATGCTCAGGAGCAAGAGCTTGCACCTGCTCAGGCTCAATATTCATCAGTTATGAACTATAAGTGAGGGTACACTTAAAACACTGCAATTTTGCCTTGAATGCAGAGGTCAAATGGGCAGTAAAATCACTCTTGTAAGTATTGCTTTGCCATAAGTTTCTGAATAACTTTAGTAAAATGAAAGTATCCTAAAGATTTTCTAAAAATTGGACTTCTATTTTCCTGTGCCTTGATATTTATCATCACTAAAAAAGGTCTCCATTTGCCAGTAGTTAGTAATTAGTACTAGCAAAGTCTGATTCACTGGTTCACTAATTCTGCAGTTAATGAAGCCAATTGCAAAACACTTCCACAAGAAACAAGCAGAGAGACAACTACTTCTCTATCAGTGTAACACTGATATATTTACCTATCTATACAGATAAATATATACTTACATATTTTCATAGAAAGCAATTTTGCAAGATATATGTATTTCCAACAAGTGAACCATAAAATGCACCAAAACCAAGCATAATAAAGTCAACGATGTTTTAAGATATTTTGAACAATCACAGTAATGAAAATGAAGTCAGATCTATTCATATTATGACTGTTATGAATAGTGTCCTCAATTCTACAGCTACAAAAGAATGCAGCTTCTGGTAGTGAGACTGAGATTTTGATACCCAAGATTCTTAAAAACCTTTCCCACTAATTCTGAAGACACTTAAAGTCTGCAGAGATGCTACCTCCCTCATTAAAAAAAAAAAAAGGAAAAAAAAAGATGCTAATAAGACTTATAGTTTTATTAAAAAGTGTAATAAGAAAATAAGAACAGCTGTACTAGGCCAGATCAAAGGTTCATTTAGCTCAGTATTCCCTCTCCAAGAGCAAACCAAAGGAGGCACCTAGGAAGAGTAAAAGACAGAGGAAGCATATGGTGATACTTCTCCAGAAAATTCCTCTCACCTTCAAGATTTGCATTGCAAGGATTTTTTAAGAGGAACACATTCCAGTAGCATTGTCTTCTGTTTAATAGCACTTGATGTATATCTTTTACACGAACTTGTCTAGTCATCCTCTGAGTCCATGTTAATGTCTATGATCTTTAATTTATTGTACAAGGAATTCTAAAACATGAAAAACCCTTCTTTGTGTTTGTTCAGGAGCTACCACCTGTTAAGTTCATTTGGTGCCACACTAGTTCTTGTATGAAAATTAAACACACAGTTGAGTCTTATTTATGCTTTGTATGGCACTTAACATCCTATTGACCTTTACCATGTCCCAGATTTTTTTTTTCTTTCCAGGTTGAAAAGTTCTGCCCTATTTTAGCCATTCCTTGTACAAAAGCCAATTTGTCACCCTTCTCTGAGCCTTTTCCGTCTCTGCTATATCCTTCATGAGACAGGGAGACCAGCATTCTTGTAATATTGAACATATATACACCTAATTTGCATAATGATATCTTTATTCTCTTTTCTATTCTCCTCCTAATTTGATCTGTTCTTTTGACTGTTGCTAAGCATTGGCTTGAAGTTTTTATAGGACTATATATTATACCCCAAGATTCTCTTCCTCAAGAACTACAGTGAGGTTAGAGCCTGTCATTTTACACATAAGATTAGGATTTCTTTTAGGGATTTTTCTCCTGTAGATTCTTTACAGCTTTTATTTATATGCATCACATTACATCCATCTACTCTGAATCAACTACTTTAACACCCAGTCACTTGGTCACACAAGGTACTTTTTGTAATTCTTCGCAAATGGTCCTCATCTTCACTAAGTCATATAACATCACTAAATGGTCACCTCACTACTTAAACACTTTTCTGGATCATCTACGAGTGCTGAACACCACAGATGCCAGCACAGATCTCCTTGGGATGCCATGGTGGCTCCCTCCATTGTAAAAAGCGGCCATTTGCTCCTATCCCTGACCCGTAACCTTTAACCAATCTTTTATCAATGCAAAGACTTTCTCTCTTATGCCATTCCTGATTTGTTTCCTTACGGTCTTTACTGGGGAACTTTGTTCAATGTCTTTCAGAAATTCTGATCAGCTTTATCCACATTCTGGCTGACTCCTTCAGAGAACCCCAACAGGCTTCTCTCTCTCTGAAGAGCACATATTTTTACAAAGATGTCTTGATTCTTCCTAAATATATCATATTTATCTACATGTCTATTGGTTCTCTTCTTTATCATAGTTTCCCAACACAAGCATCAGACTTTCCAGTCTGTAGTTCCTGAACTCCCCTGGGTCCCTTTTAAATATTGCCATCTCAGGTGAATCTAAGTTGGACATTACATTAGCGGTGCAGCAATGTCATCTTTGATGGTATTTAAAATTCTTAATAACATGCGGTGCTGGTGACTTATTACTGCTTATTTTGTCTGTTTTGTAACCTGTTCTACCATTTTTTAAATTTTAAACAGATGCCTTGAGAAATTTTCCAAAAACAACAGTTCAGTCTTGGGAATAAAAAAAAAAAAAAAAGATTTTTCTGCTATGACCCAGCCTTCCTTAAGTCCTCCTTTTACATTCTGATAATCTATCTGCCCAGCAAGGCTCTCTTGCAGGCTACTTGTTCCTGATGCATTTGAAAAAGGAGTAATTTTTAGTTTGTGATGTTAGCCTACAACGTTCTCAGACACTGATGTTCTGTTTCTAGTCAAACCTTGAGAAGGCCAAGCAGCTCTGTCCCCAAATCTAGCCAGTATGTTTGCCTTCACCTAGTTTGCCTTAGTATTAGTTCCCTCTGGCAGTCTGCACAAAATAGTGTTAATCACTTTCTTTGAATATATAGCAGGAAGAATCCCTGACTCTATCATGTCTTTTATTCTTATTTTTAAGGCGTTAACTATAAGGCTTGATGGTTAGAGACCCCACATATTGTAAACTCTCTCTTGTACAGAAAATTCAAATCCACATCTCTCACATCCCTAGAGCTGCTCATGCTTGCAGTTACGACTTCTCTAACTCATGCACATGCACACCTGCAGGAACTTTGCCATTATAATAAGTATTAGCCAAAACTTAAATGACTTTGAGCTGCAAAGCTCATGAAAGTAACAGTTTTGAAAATATGACTTCTTATAAGAAAGGGAAAAAATACATGTTCCTGGTAGTGCAAAGATGTGTTTTATATATATATAACAAAAAAAGTTCTCCRCTCAAACTATACAAGGTAACTATAGAATTGTTGTTGCCATTAATTCACAGTATAATCTTAGCACTGAAGGTCTGCCTACAAGTTGCTGTGAATTCACAGTCAAAAACCACTTGAATATCTTATTTTAATTTTAGATAAATTTTAAATTTTCTCTGAATAATGTTTATGAGCTAAATTACTGTTTATGAAAAACTTCAGCTCAAAACAATTGATAATTGTTTATTTATTATCTGGCATTATTTTATTTCAACCTTAAAAAGAAATAACCCAATCTACTCAGTGTGACCTCTTTGCTTTCTCTGGAGGTGCAGGCACCGTAATGCAGGGGTGTAATTTCTATTCCACTTGCTCTATCTTCTTCTCCCAGCTTCCAACTCTTTTCCCTCCCCCTTCTTTGCTTCAGAGACTGGCCGCTGCTTACTCCGTACTGGAGTCACCAGGATTGCCATGCCCTGACTGCTGGATAAGTGACCAGACAGCCCTGTCCCTATTCGGGTCCTAGTAATGAAAGCGAACTACAAAGTACCAAGTTATTTTTATCTTAGGTATCACCGAAGATGTATTCAATACTGCAAGCCACCATCTTTGTCGGCAAAACTGAAATATGTCCAGCTGGCGCTGACATTATGAAGATTTTACGCAGCACGTGGCTGCTATGTGCCAATTCCTGTTTACTGTCATCAGTCCATCACTTTTCAATGTCAGGAAGAAATGTGCAAAGCTTCAATACTACAAATATTTAAACATATTCAAGAGAGTCCCCGTCCAGGGTGAAATGAGACCAGTGTAAAGTTACTCATGATGTTATGCTTTTGCAAAACCTGGGCAAAAAATATTTGATTCCAAGAGAATAAGTAAGAAATTATTTAAAGCTTAATAATAATCTATTGCCTCCAAATCATTAAATATTCTGTAGCTTGACAGCTAAAACTAAAAATAGGGAACAAAATGGCAGCCTAAGCTGCAAAATTTAGACTGATTTCCTCTAAATATAGTCCCATTCAGATCCTGCAATGTTGTCTATGACCAGTCTAGGACCTTCACAGGTTAAAATAAAAAACATGAAATGAACAACTAGTAACTCTAGAATGGTTGTAATAGCTTTTAGTTCTGATGCAGACGTCTGCAAAGTGACTGCAACTCGACCAGTCTATAAACCATTTTAAATCTAGATCTTATTTCTAGTGACAAGATAAATATTCGTTGACTATGTTGATTAAACAGAAAAGCCACTCTATACAAAGTCTCGGATTAGTACTCTGAGAGCCAGGCAACAGCTTCATCCTGTGTATATTTAAGCCTTTATCCAGCATCCAACTGAAATTAAATCGTCCTGAAGGTTAAAGATTGATATTACTATACAGCAAGAAATTCTGACCCAAATCCCACTGTAATGGTAGCTCTGCTGTGTACCAGAGCAAAACATCTTAATTGCTAGTAGGTGGGAGTTTTTCTTTACTTTCTAATGAAGTTCTCAGTTCTCATATTATAGATCACTTGGATTAGGCTGCCATTACAAATTGAGAAAAAAGATATTTTATGCTCTCTTTTCAATACTGAAGCATCTGAAAGAACAATAAATCAGTATTCCTACAAGTTTATGTGAAAATAAAATGTAGCAAAATGCATTTCTCTGAAAGAACACCTTTTTTAAAAAAAGAGCTTTTATTTTTTTTTAAATGCTGTCTACAATATTATCAATTCAGAGCCAATGGTTAGCAGAGACAAAAAAATAAAAATACAATAATCACTCTCTCAAGGCTCCAGTTTGTCAGTCCTTCCTTCTGACAAAGCAATGAGTTCTCAGTTAAAAGGATCTAGATGGTATGAAGTTGTTTTATCCTTTTTCCTTCAAAAGTAATCACAGAATCACAGAATCACTGAGGTTGGAAGGGACCTCTGGAGATCATCTAGTCCAACCCCCCTGCTCAAGCAGGGTCACCTAGAGCACATTGCACAGGATTGCATCCAGGCGCGTTTTGAATCTCCAGAGAAGGAGTTTCCACAACCTCTCTGGGCAACCTGTGCCAGTGCTCTGTCACCCTCACAGTGAAAAAGTTTTTCCTCATGTTCAGATGGAAKTGTCTGTGTYTCAGTTTGTGCCCRYTGCCTCGCGTCCTGTCGCTCGGCACCACTGAAAAGAGTCTGGTCCCATCCTCTTGACACCCTCCCTTCAGATACTTGTACACGTTGATAAGATCTCCTCTCAGCCTTCTCTTCTCCAAGCTAAACAGGCCAAGCTCTCTCAGCCTTTCCTCATAAGAGAGATGCTCCAGTCCCCTAATCATCTTTGTGGCCCTTCGCTGGACTTGCTCCAGTAGTGCCACATCCCTCTTGTACTGGGGAGCCCAGAACTGGACGCAGTACTCCAGATGTGGCCTCCCCAGGGCTGAGTAGAGGGGGAGAATCACCTCCCTCGACCTGCTGGCAACACTCTTCCTCATGCACCCCAGSATMCCATTGGCCTTCTTGGCCACAAGGGCACATTGCTGCCTCATGCTTAACTTGGTGTCCACCAGCACTCCCAGGTCCTTCTCTGCAGAGAAGCTGCTTTCCAGCAGGTCAGCTCCCAACCTGTACTGGTGCCTGGGGTTATTCCTCCCCAGGTGCAGGACCCTGCACTTGCCTTTGTTGAACTTCATGAGGTTCCTCTCTGCCCACCTCTCCAGCCTGTCCAGGTCYCTCTGAATGGCAGCACAGCCCTCTGGTGTATCMGCCACTCCTCCCAGTTTTGTATCCTCAGCAAACTTGCTGAGGGTGCCCTCTGTCCCTTCATCCAGGTCATTGATGAAGAAGTTGAACAAGACTGGACCCAGKACTGACCCCTGGGGGACACCGCTAGCTACAGGCCTCCAACTAGACTCTGCACCGCTGATCACAACTCTCTGAGCTCTGCCATTCAGCCAGTTCTCAATCCACCTCACTGTCCACTCATCCAGCCCACACTTCCTGAGCTTGTCTATGAGGATGTTATGGGAGACAGTGTCAAAAGCCTTGCTGAAGTCTAGGTAGACAACATCCACTGCTCTCCCCTCATCTACCCAGCCAGTCATTCCATCAGAGAAGGCTATCAGATTGGTTAGGCATGATTTCCCCTTGGTGAAGCCATGCAGACTACTCCTGATCACCTTCTTTTCCTCCACATGTGTGGAGATGGCCTCCAGGATGAGCTGTTCCATCATTTTTCCAGGGATGCAGGTGAGGCTGACTGGCCTGTAGTTCCCTGGGTCCTCCTTCTTGCCCTTTTTGAAAACTGGGGTGACATTGGCTTTAGCCTAGTAAGGCAGAGCTCTCCAATGCTCTTTGTTCTTCCTTTGCATTTATTCCAATCCTTTTTAAGATTCATCAAAATGAAGGAAAGAAAACGCATTAAAAAGAGGGGAAAACAATATGAGTTTGTATAACAACTGTGAAATATGTAGAAAGAGGTGTTGAAAAAGTTCTTTTAGAGAGCTTAAGAGCCTAAAATGTAAAATCCTGAGCTAAAAACAGATTTAGTGTCCTTTTAAAATAAGACTATTCTTCATAGATGCAAACTCATTCCGCAGATGGAGATCACTGAGGAGAAGGTGAATTTTATTTCTTTGTTTACTTTTTTAAAACAGTAAAATAAATTGAGACTTCAGGTAAATACTACTATTACAGTTGCTTAGCAGCAGGCAGTGGCATGAGAGCGCAGTGGCATAGCTAAGGTAAATAAAGGGGAAACTGCTGATGGCAGCATTTGGGAAATACTAACACACTAACCCTGCCCCTCCACTGCCTTGCCTGCACTGGGACAGGAGCAACTCGACTGCAGGCAAGTGACTCTGAGAAGAGAGACATCTTGGCAGGATTTCTTTATTTTCCTTTCAGCAGCCTCCTGCAACATACAGGATAACTATCTGCACCAAATCTGATTACTTCAGTGTCACCACTTTGACTTTCATTTTTTTTGGTGATGTCACTGTCGCAGACCACTTCAGTGGCAGCCTTGCTCACACCTTAGGACAGGTTTCTTAGTACCGTCTCTGTCACTGGACGCCTAAATCACAAGGCTGAGAATTTTAACGCAGTTCAAGCAGTTTGATTTTATAATACTTCTAAAAAACTGTATTTACAAAAAGACCAGTTCTGAAAACTGCAAAAATCCACCGCTGTGGATTATAATTGCTCCATGAGTATCATGTTCTTTAACTACCTTTTCTCCCCTTTCCTCTTTTAGTTATTAATTTGTGCGACATTTTTATTATCCAGCAGGCTTTCCAGTATTTTTTCTCCCTTAGACTATTTGTCCGACTACAGAATCAGTCCAGATTTAAATCTGTTCATCTCTATTGCTTTAATTCATTCCTTTCTTCTCATTTAAAACAGAACCTCTCTGTTCAGTGTCCTTTAGTCACCAGTGCAGTCCTGACATCAGCTGAGAAGAAGGACAAATACTACCTTTCAAATTAGACTGCCAAGTCATGGCTTGAGGAAAGAGAATCGGTGGCAATAAATTCTTTGACAGTCATCAGAGAAGTTTCATTTTCAAAGATGGATGAGTTATTTGGGGAATGTGTATTGAAAGATCAGGTGAAATTACATTAGATTTCAGTATTAAAACAATCACTGTTGTTAATACAAACACATCCTGAAAGAAGAATTTTAGCTTTTGCATTACAAAATGACACTTTATGGAACTACTACAGTAAACGTTTCATTGTCCTGGATGGTCAGTGATCTCTCTACTGCATGTAGCTTTAGGAACTTCCACTTTAATTTATATTTATTTATTCACATTGACTAGAATTTTGGGCTCTGGTCTTTCAGTTTAGTGGCAACATTATTACAAGCTCACACTGGATATTTGTTATTTTTCAAAATGGTATAAACTGAACTAGTTTTATCTGCAAGCCATCCAACAGCTTCATAGCTGTTTATATGATCTCACATAATGACAAAACAGGCTAATAAATAGCAATGAACAAGACAGACTTTTCTTTCTGACAACAGTAAATGAACTCCTCTAGATAAATTCCATATATAAGCTAAATATTACGGAATATACTGCATGACCAATCTGCCTATTGACCCTTACGCAGTGAAAATTTTTTGAGCTCCCCTTGAACGTATTCCCCTTGAATATATTCCCACTGATGTATTCTTTAAGTGCTTAACTTCAAGCGAGTGAGCAAAGCCACTCACTCAAGCAGGAGCATTCATATCCTTAAAATCATAATGAGGATCCAGATGGGAGAAAGGAGAAAAGAAAGTTACTTCTTTTATGCAATTGCATGTACTGATTTTTTTTTGTTTTATTTTTTACAATAGTCTCAGACATTAATTGGTAGGTATGTTAAAATATTTCTGGTAGCAATGTGAAATCCACAATCTCTATATACATTATAAGGACAGSGGTATAATTCTGTCCTCCCAGCATTCTCATTACCTTCCTGACTCCTATATCTGATTCAAAAACAGCCGCCTCYGTGGTTTTATATACTGCATTTGATTTCTGTATAAAATGGAAGCAACTGGATTTTAACATGTTTCTGGTATCAGTGGATACTATGCTATTTCTCAGGCTTGCCTCTATCTTCTGTATTTAGCAGAAGGACTGAATACTGAAGATTTGAAACATTCCGCTTGACAGCTCTATCATTTCCATACATATACTTGTGCTTATTATTTAGATTTTTGTTATATAAAAATCCTGATATGAGCACTACTGTTGTATGCAAAGCACAATGCACATGTAACAAAGAAGAACTCYCCTATGAAAAGTTAACAATTTAACATAGCAAACAATATTACACCATTTGCAAAATTATATCTATCTAATATAGATATACTGATTCTGAAATCAAAATATAGTAGTGTGACAACATGTACATATATAAAACATGATTTTTGTACTTCCGATAAAACTGCAAACTTATTTACAATTTATGATACCTTTTAGGCATTATTATTATCAGGGTGGGAATGATACAATAGACACACATTCCTGGAGACTATAAATTCAAAGTACAGCTGCCTGAATCATTCAAGACTGGAACTGAAATGATATATTCTAATAATTTTGACAACAGGAGATTTAGTACCATATCTTTGTACCTTACAGATATACATTTGCACAGTATTAAAGGGAGTACTGAATTTAATGGGGCAATCGAATGGAGAGTAACATAACTCCTGAGTCCTAATGTCAATAGGCAACCCTTACACACAGCAATTTTCAGAAGAGCAGTTCACCACCACCAGGCAGTACCACCCGTATGAGAAACTACAGGTGTAATTCAGCACTGTTCTGCATCTTCTGGCCTTACCTATACCAATTGAAATGGGTGCCAAAATGCTGCCACTCTGATTTGCTGGAAAATGATTGGAGGAGATGATTATAGAAAGAGATATTTTTCCACATGTACATATATATATATATGTATATATGTATATGTGTGTGTATATATATATGTATATAAGATCAAATTTTTATTTCTCCCATACTAAATACAATGGTTCAGTTTTATTTTTTCATTGTGTATAGCTCAAGCAATTATTTAGACTTGTAAACCATGGCAAGAAATGTTGGAAGCTGTGACAGAAGAAGTGTCATTAATGTTTGCTTTAAACTACAGCTGATTAGGATAATACTTTCTAAAAACTGTATATACTATATCTATTGACTAATTAGGCACACAACCCATGCACATGATTCATATAGGCTACAGAAAATAAAAGCTGATACAATGAATTGAATTAAAATAAATTAAGACATGCAGTTGATGATACTATAAATTGCAATTGTAAAACATGCAGGAAGATATTTATGATAATACATATTTACAGAAATAATTTCTCATAAAATTCAACACTTCATGAGATACTGTGCTTTTCAGAGATGGTTTACCTATAGTATATAATTATTTTTTACAGAATTATGATGGACTCTGCAATTATCCAATTGAACAATCACCCAAACATTCAACAAATTATGTAAGGATGAAGCATATGAAATTGCAGAAACAGAATTTATGCTCCTTGGGAGTTTGCACCTTATCTCCACCCTCAAATACTGCCTCTACATCATAACACACAAGTACAAACTCAGTCCAAGAACAGTACAAATAGTAGTTCTGAACCAGATTGCTAAAAGGGATCCTGAATCCTTGATTAAGGCATATTTGATGCAGATTTGAAATAGGTAGATGAGATCTACTTTTTGTGGGCAGAGTGAAAGCAGTATTCTGTTACGCTCAGTTTACCTTAAATGTACAAAACAAGAAGCTGTCTGTCTCAATGACTCATCTTCAGGAGCCACTGTGATTGACAGAAAATAGCCAGAATAAGCCCAGCAAGCAGGTATTATTCATATTGGTGCTGCTGAAGGTGGTTCTGCCAGGGTCAGGGAAATCTCAGCGGACCTGCCACGTCCGTGCCAGTTCTGCAGCAGGGGCCGTCCCTGGACCTGCAAGCTCTGCTCATGCACATAGTCACTGCCTCCACAACATGACCTGGAGGCGAGCTTCTCTAGGACAATTTCTGTTTACACTACCCACGAGAGATATACTTACAGCCYTTTCTCTGTAAGTATTCCAATTCCAACAAATTTCTGGGCAAGATAAAACATTGCCTGTTCTATCTCTAGGCCTAAAATAAAAGCCTTGATAATTATGATAGTGAAGGGATTTCATTTTAATTAAAATAGCTGAGATCTTCAGTGTGCGGTTGACATGAAAGATCTTGGCTTCTAGCCTCTCTGAACAGTAACACAGTCTATCTGACTAACAAAGTGTCCAGCAGCGTGATCTTACTCCCACTGAAGTCACTGATAAAGCTCCTATTGACTTCAAGAGAGAAGGATCAGCTCTGTATATACAGGCTCAGATTCATTACACATCTGGCTTGTATCCAGAAGGAGGTACAAAATTCAAAGGGGGAGACTCTTGGCATGACTTAACTGAACCAAAGTGGACATGCTTTTGGGAGACCGTGCACGGCCATCAAAAAGAGCAGGATAAGACTGCAAAACGTTAGCTTTCATTCATGTTACATCAGACAGCGTTATGTCGTTCTGTCTTACAGCTCATTTGACAAGCACACTTCTGTTACAAAACATAAAAAGACAGAAGAGAACAGCACAGATTTGAAAAGAACGTGCTCATTTTAGTTGAGGTGACTAGTTAATTAGCAGTGACTATAAAACAAGCTTTAACTCATTTAAAATGGTTCTTGCCTGTAAGATTAACAAACTTGCCAATGTCACAAGTTTTATACAATCAACTATACATTATTAATTCAGTCCACATGGTACTAGATATTAGACTACAGCTACATTATTTACTTTTAGAATTCTGAAAGCATGCCCCTTTAGCATGCCCTTATCACACCAGACTCTCAGTTTACATTACTATTTAGAACTTCCCTTATTTATGGGGGAATATAATCATACATCTATTAAAAAAACACTGAACATATGGCTCCCATGGCAGAAACTGTAAAATCGAATTTTCCACAGTCATTTGCTGGACAGACAACCAAATGTTGTTTCATGCTTCAGCTAAAACACTGCAACTATAATATCTTCTTTGTGTCATTGTAACTTATACTTGAAGAAGCTGTATAATTTATGGTAGGGTTGTCAGCTGAAGTTATCAAGTCCATACAATGTCCTTACAATGTCACAGAAAAATTTGAAGTGACTGTAACTTGAAGATAAATGTAAGGTTCACAGCAGTCTACAATTTATAATCCCAATTTGGTGATGTACAACCACATTTATTATAATTCTGATTAAAAATCTGAGTTAATGTTATTTGTGATTCTTGCTGTTTGATATAACAGGTATTTTTCCATGTTTGCATTTATGAAGTGTTGGTTCTGCCAGCTACATAAGCATCTAGAGGCAAGAAGCAGAACAGCAAAGGTCCTATACAGCAAAGTGACACTCACAGCACCCGGAGGACACATCGGACCCCTCCCCCCAGCCCCAGCATCTTCTCTCAGTGTCATTTCTTAAAGAAAATATCATCAACAAAACAGGTTTATTATTAAACATCTTTGATTTATCTTAGCATTGCCCTCTTCAAGCCAACTGTCACGCTTTGTGGATTTTCAGCTGATATAAGCTGGCATGTCTTGACGAGACAGATCACATCAGAGCAGCTGTAACACCCACTCAATTCCTAGCCCATATGCTGACTCTACCATCCACCTTTCTTTCTTTCCGCATTTTTCAAATACTTATTTGGTAAAGTCATTTTACAATTTACTCTTGAATCTGATCTTGGTATTGATATCCTATTAATTACCTTGATATCTCCTTCTATGCTTCTAAGGCAAAACACTGCATACATAATTATTAATCAAAGAAATGCAAGGGAAAGTCTGGCTGGTTTCTTTATTTATTAAACATTTTTCTAGAGTCTTTGGTTGTTTAGTTGCAAATTTAGCATGAGGCAATCAATATTGAATTTCATCAGCCATTTCATCTGCTCAGGTTCATGAGATGCTCTGAAGCTCTTCATAGTAAGCTTTTGTTGTGCAGGTTAGGCAAAATGAAAGACAACTGTAAAGAGGTGCAGAAAGATTTTGTAATACTGAGAAACTCCATGTTGATACAAGTACAGAAATGTCATGCCAAAGCAAAGCCCAATTTTACATACACAACAAGCTCTAAGCTACCTGTTATGGCTCAGGAGAACTATCCTGGAGCAGACAGAGCGCTGAAGTAATGCATTCATAAAACTAACAGTCAAAAAAGCAAACAATGTTTAAAATTACTGAAGTTAGAGGAAACAAATGGAAACTGTCATTACGCCCTATGTATGCTCACTGTATAACCAGAGGCCTGCATGCAGTTTTAGCCCCACAATCTTATCAGAAAAGGTGCAGATAAGAACAGTAAGGGTGGCCAGAGGTATGAAACAGCTTTGCTGCAGGGAGACTAAACAGGCCAGCGTTTCCTGGCCTGCACAAGGGGCAGCTGAAGGACCGTGTGGGAGAGGTCCACAGAAGCCTGAGTGGAAGGAAACGTATATGTTTTCTTCCTCTGTTTTCATTACTCAAAACTCTTTATGCTGATTAGTTCAACACAAAAGAAGAGACATTTGCACATAGCACATAGCTAAACAGTGGAACACATTCAACAAGAAAGCAATCAGACTTTTGCAAAAGAGCAATTAGCAGAAGAAAAAAATACATCAGGGTATACTGAAAGGAAAAATACAGAAAGACTCACAGGCAAAGACTTCTAGAAACAAGGAGGTATATTTCAGAAAGTATGCGCCTATGCTTACACAGTTCTTACAGCCTGGTTCTTAAAAATTTTCATGAACCCTGTTCATTAAACRGCATCTATTAGGTTGCAACTACATAATGATTTACTTCATGTTGACTGTTCTAAATATGCCGTTTTGATACACTTACAGCCACCATGAATTGTAGAGTGGCCTGAGGAACTTCAGTTTGGATTTTGGCATGCACAGAAGGATGATGTAACTCACTTCCTGGACCAGCTAGAGTAATGCACAGAAGACCACAGACAAGCTTTGTAAAATATCAGTACGTGACAGTAATTTTTCTGAAAGTCTTTGAACAGAAAGCTCTCCCCACAAAGCCAAAACGCAGGTGTGAGGACATACGTTTTTCTCACAAAAGTTGGGTATTATAGCTCAGCTCTTCAATTAGTCAATTAAGACACGGCAAGTTCTGAAACAATTGAATAATAGCCAACTGCGCAGCAGCAGAAAGTGCCTGAAACCTGGAAACACTGAGTCAGCATGGTGCGAAGACGTTCCTAGAAGCAAAGCATACAGGAGACTGCTGTTTTCACATATAATCTGCTCTAACRCCTTTACCTTTCAAAAGGGGTATTCACTGAGATGACTGACAAAATCCTTGAACTAAACTGATATTGGTTCATAAGACCTTTTTTCTTTATGCTGTAGAGAAGATGTAGTGCGCAGCTGTGAAATGAATGTGYGTCCAAAGTACAGACAGGAACTTGCCTCTTGTAAACATATTTACACAGAACAATAAATAAGAGTAGATGGGCATTTCCAGCAGATACTTCATTTCCTGAAAGTATTTCTGCAACAAGAAACTGACTGAATAAGTATTTCTAAAATAAGCAGGCAGTTATACATATTTACAGGTTTAGGTTAAGAGTAAGAGCTAATAATCTATGTGTAATTTGTAAAAAAAACTGTTTGTTTAGATTTCAGACAGAAAATAAAGAAAACTTTAATAAATGTAATATTTTGAGTTTTAACAAAGCTATTTGTTTAATGATTCTAGTGAGAAGGTCCTGATTTCCTCTCCAGATAACAATGTCATGATTTTACTACCCTGCCTATTGAATTGTCCACTYGCACAGAGATTTTTATCTGGCCCTTTTTTTTAAGCATTAAAAACAGTTACCTATAAAAGAATTTCCAGTGAAATTTCACAAATACAAATATTTTTATTTGAATTCATCTGGTATTCAGCACACATATCTGCAGTGATAACATTTTTATATATTGCACTAGTTTCTGTTACTCATGACTTTGCCAAACAGCACCATTTCTTATGTATTTCACTTCTTAGACACTTTTTATGTGTTTTTTTTTTTTTTCCAGTTCCAGGACCAATATTAAAATTTACTGTCTCACTTGAAAATGCAAATAGCATATATATTTCTTTATCTAGTTTTATTATTATCTGTATGAAAAGCTAGCTAAAATAGTGTGTTAAAACCTCTAATATTCTGTGTGTACTAGCTTTAGAAAGACAATCTCCACTGATTCCTTCCTCGCTCAGCATGGTCCATCTTTATATGGTTTCTGGGACTGAAAGACTGTGTGTGTACCCTGTCCTCAAACATGAAGGCTCATACAGACTTTTCTGTCCTGGATGAGTCCAGTTGCTTTGGGTTAGAGCAGAGTAAGGTATCGTAAAAAGAAAGAAGGGAATTTGCTTCCCTGAAAACCCACGTGGTGGGTGTGGGAACCATAAAATCCACATGGGGGGGGGGGGGAAGGCAAAATAAAAGTAGGGAAAAAAGAACCAGTGAGAAGACTGAACTTACACAAGGACCGGAGGAGAGCTAGAACCACTGAGGCAAAGACTGGGACAAAGAAAGGGAAAATAATTTGTTGGGCTTGTTGTTTCTCACTTTTAAAGCTATGAAAAAAATTATACATATATGCCTTAAATCCATTAAAAATGCAAAACACGTAAAAGAATACCCAACCTCAGGAGATGCTTCTTTATGTACTCTGCTGCAGTCTTTAATTATGTGATCACATGTTCTTCTTTTTTTAAAATTCTCTCCTTCACATCCATCCATTACTTAACCACTCCTCTTCCTCCACATCCATTCCCAGTTTCAGTGTCCTTACAGCTCTCTCCTCAAAAATAGGAACCTCCCTCTTCACATAAACGAGCAACTTATCTTAAGACTTGTACAAAAAAGAGCAGTAGATGACTGAAAGTAAATTCTGGAATATTTATTTAGGTCATTTGTTACTGCCCGTTGCTACTGCTTTGCTACTGCAGTTCCCCCAAAGTATAATCCTTGTCATGACAGAGAATTCAGACAAGCAGACCTACCACACAGTTAATGGGGAGAATCAGGCTCCTCTGGAGGGGGGCTAAAATTTCCAAAGTAATGGAAAGCTGTTTGGAATTTAGCAGTCAGAAAATGCTATGAACCCTTGCTAGGGTTAGGCACTGTCTCAGAAGAGCACACAAGGTGCCACTGGCCACAGCTGCCTAGCAAGGCAGAGCTCATACTTTTTMAAGACATGAAACTAGAGAGCAAGCAAAAGGGCAATGACTCTGCTCGCACTTCAGCACCAGATGAAGTTGGCAGATCTGGGTTTCACTCTCCTTCCTGAATTCTCTCTGGGTTTTAACCAAGGGCTATCCAACACACAATGCAGAGCAAGATCTGAGAGCAAGGACCAAAACTCAGGCTTCCTTCCTACAGCAGGGTTTCAGCTGAAACCACTTGGAAATACACCAGCAACCATGAAAATGCAAAATGTCTGAATGCTTCTACTGCTACTGTACAGTGAAAAGAAGAAGCACCTCTAGCTCTCTGGGGGAAGAGTGCAGTACACACTCCTCYAACATTTCCAGTACTTTTCTTCCTTCATGTCTACCCTTTAGGTCCATATACATACAGCCTACATACAATATTAAGTATATTTGTCTTTCACAAACATGATTCCAGGTTTAAGGATTACTTTCAAAGGACTATTACAATATTTAACCTCACTTGTGTTCATAGCTGCTTAGACAAAAGCTTTAGAAACAAGAAAGGTATATTACTAGGTAGCAGATTTTTTTCTTTCTTTTTTTATTTACCATCCATATTTTAGAGGTTCTTTTGCTTTTAATTTTTATTGGTTTGGGCTTTTTTTTTAAATAAAAAAGATCACATGCAAGATATACAACACTAGAAAACGTATATTCCAAACTTAGCATTCCAGTTTTATTTCATATAATACAAATTCTCCCATGAGTAATAGTTTCGCTTTGTCAGGAATTATTTAATCTGCAAACACCATTTCCTCATCATTTGAAATATAGCTAAAAACATGCTGTAATTTCACCCTATTGCTTCAATCTATTTCCAGGTGAATATTCTACACCTACCAAGCATGCTGACCACACCCAATATATACATATTCTACCTCTTTTTCCTCTCTTTTTTCCATTTCCAATTTTTCCCATTTTCATTGTAGGACATTCTTCAACCTTCACTGAAAGAGGAGTCCTCATCCATACGCACACCATTCTTTCAACACAGGCTTGATTCTTCCTCTGAACTCAGTAGCACTGCTTTGAAGCAGTCTTAATGATGCAGGATTATGCTTATATGTAAAAACAGTGAATGGGATTCCTCTCACTTAAGTTTAACCATCTGAAGTTACTCATGTAATCTAAACTAGTCATCAAGGCTCCCATTCTAGAGATAGTTGAGCATATTTATAGAGTGATTCATTCCATTTTGCCTTAGATACCAACTTTACAAAGAAGTGAATCACTCCCTACAAAGGTCTTTCTCTGTTGTCTAATTAACAAATTTAAATTGGACTAGATGTCTAACGCTTAACATGGCTAGCTTAAGACAAGCTAAATTCCACCCCACCTTTCCAGTTCAGCAATACATTTAGTTATGCATCTAACTTATAAAGTACAAGTTATTCCATTGACTTCCCTAGAAAAACTCATATGCTTAAAACTGGACATGGATGGATACAGTACTGTCAAAAAAAATTTAGCTTTTTTTTTTTTTTTAGGTTGTGAGAAACTGATAAAATGAATTAATCAATACACAAACCCTGCTAAGGGTTTTCTATAATTCGTTGTCTTATCATAAATTATGCAGATTCTAGCAAAAAGAATTAACACCAACAGATTAGGTATCATTTTTCTAAATGTCAGAGAAAAAAAWAATCTTTAAGTTCATTAAAATTAAAAGGAAAATCCTTTCAAATCTTTATTTGCTGGAAAAACATTAGTAATAGGATTTCGCTTAAAACAAATATTTTTAATTTTAACTTTAGCATTTTAAGTTGTCTTCATATGAGTAAACACACAAAACATTTACAAGACCTCTTTCTAGGAAAATGCACATGTGAACACATATTTGAAAATGTTGGGGGAAAAAAAAAAGAAAAAGATTATTTGCTTTTACATAGTCTGGTGGAGAGTTTAATGAACTAAACAGAGCTCCTTCCTAGGAGAAGTTAGACATCTGTATTAACTGTATTTTGAAATCCTGCTTTTTTTCTAGCCTATGTTCTTAAAAAAGAAAAGGAAGGTTTGTCTCTTGAATTCAGCTATGCAAACGAATATCACAGCTGCACTCACTCTTCTGAGCAATCTAATTTTTTAATATTTTAAGTAGAAGCAGTAGTAGGCTTGCTAAAAATATATGTATTATATATACACACACACACACATTTTCAGATCTATGTTGAAAGCAAAAACTGCATTTATAAAATGGCTTTCACACCTAAAAATATTTTAGAGACAATTTTCATGAAGGAAATTCTCTCTTTATCCTCTTCCCTGTACAATTTGTAGAAATACTTTCTAATTGACTACACAAAGAAATTCTTCATTTAATTTTCTCACCAACATCGGAAACTACAGGTAGGTTTTAAGACCACTCAAATGTTGGCAAAATGTATTTATTTGGACAGTATGAGAATTGTATCAATTACTACAGCTGAGAACAAGGTATCAGCTAAAACAACCCCCCCAAAAGACCACAAAAACACAGAACAAAAACAACGTGATCATTCTGTCTGTCTCTACGAATGAAAGTAAACAACACTGAACGGGAACACAGAGACCAGAAAATGATTCTTCATGGCACAATCTCTAGGAATGTGAGAAATACACATCGGTCTTTATTTTAACAAAACAATCAATTTTGGGGTGTAAGATGATTTAAAAGTCATTCTTCTGCACTCAATTTTATAAGCTCAATTCTTTTGTTTTGTATATCAACCACTCTTTGTACAGAGAAATTCTGATCAATTTTTTAAGTGAAAGTCTTCTCAACTGTACACCACTATTCTATTTTTGAAAATTATTCCATGCTTCAGAGAAGCTGTATAAATCTGTTACTTACTATTTTTCTTCTGAAAATCCCAAGTCTTTGAAGTATTGAGGATTACATGAAAGATACTGAGTACCACTGTCTCCCATTGATGACGAAAGGGTGCAAGTGTGCTGTACTTCTTCCAGATTAAAAAAAAGCTTTCCAAGCTTTTTTTTTTTTCTCTCCAGACTCTAAATAGAGATGAAACCATCTGACCATTGTAACATACAGCAAAAGACAGAAGGTGGTGAAACTGGCAGTATATTATATACCACTCTTTTCACAGTAGATACTAGCCATTGTTTTGTGGGTTACATGAAACTCCACAGCAATGTCCACACAATGAATATTGAGGTGTCCCAGTCTAAATTTTAACACTAAAATTATCATGCACATAACCTTTTTGATATCTGAAGCAGCAGCGCAAGTTATTCATATATACAGAAAAGGGAATTTGTGTCTAACCGTCTCCTTGTCAGTAGGACCCCACAGTTTGCTCCTTTCCTCTTCTGATAACCAGATGGAGAAGGCGATCAAGAAAGAACCCTTTTCAGACAACAATACATTTAGATGTGTGGGTTATTTACATTTCAGATTATATGCATAAACATACAGTAATTTCATAGATGTAAATGGATTAATCTGAGTGGAATAATTTATTCCATTCTCCAAGGGGCGTGCACAATAGGAAAAAATGAACTACTGTTCCCTTCTGCTGCACCTTTGTGTAAGCCTGACTTGGGAAATTCCAGATTATCTCCTATAGCAAGGAAAAGATGGAGATCCTCCATGTGCTTTCGACTTGCACCAGAACTCTTCACAGAAAAGACTGGCTCCTTTTACAAATATTAGGTCCTTCTTTTTTCACTATCTTCAGTAAAACATGATAATGTTCTGCAGCATATAGGACTAGACCCATAATATTACTTGTCACAGATACCTTTCATGGTACCAGGTTAATGCTACCATTTGATAACTTACACGAACTGATGCTGCACAAGGCCTGATGAGTGCTGTAAATAGGTCACCCAGATTTTGGACAGTAGTCCTGAAATGTTAAGAAGAAGCCCAACCCTCTTTAATTCTAGTTATTAGTAAAGACCTGTATATTCTCTAAAGAGCAAGGAAAAGAAGCTCAACTAAGGCTGTTAAACACAGACTGAAATTATATCTTTTGGAGTGACAGGCACAAAATCAAAAAAAAAAAAAAAAAAAAAAACAACTCTAGCCTCAGTATGTCCTTCAAGCACCACACCTCTCTTGGAGAAAATGATATGCTGAGGTATAAATCCCCCAGTCACATTTTAACCTATCATTTTATCCACTACTTTTTTCAGTCCCTGTTTTATTTTCTTATTTATGCTCCCTTTCCTTATCCTTCATTTACTAGGTTAAACATAAATCATGACTATGGCTGCTCCCACTGGACACAAGCCACTTCTCAGGCTCTCTCCCAAGTCTTCATTTCAGTGTCACAAGCATCTCTCTCAATCCCTATTACCATCCCTGACCTGCGGCTGCTACTAGCAAACACATTTAGCTCTGCCCCATACTAAGCTCACCCGCACTTCTAGCCATACCTTCCTTTTGGGAAACCAAAGCCAGGAGCGTCTGCCAGGCTCACAGGTTACTCACAGTACCTAACACAAGGCACCTGTTTCAAGGCTATCTGCTGCTAAGAAGATACTTAGCTTGTTTAATTACCTTGTAGAAAAGCCTCCTTCTTCCATTGATATTAGCAAAACTATTCACCTAAAATATGTACTAAAGGACAGTATACTTAATACTTGGTTTGTGGTCTAGGAAAGCAGATCTTTTTTTACCCTATGCTCCTGTTATTCATCAGTCCACCTAATAAAACTCAATCTGTAAGTTCCTCTGTTTGCAGAGAGGAAGCCAAAGTGCAGAGGGAGGAAAAAAAACAGCATTTTTGTGTAACAGGTGTTGGCTTACAACTGAAAGCAGCTCAGGAAACTTTCTCCTCCGCTGCTTTAAGGTAAATGGGTCATATGTCTTAGAAGACAGAAATGTTTATTCCCGGTCTTCCCAGGCTATCTGACTATGCATTTGCTTTTTTATGACTATATTTTTGTCTTTAGTTGGACTAGAAGTCCTCTGAGGGAAGTAACTGTTTTACCCAGTGTGCTGAGGTAGCTCACAGAGTTTTTAGTTTGGATATATTATATTGAGAAAATTTAGTGTTAGGGCGGCAATAACATGTGACCTAAAACATGAAATAAAGTCAAGAGGAGAAAAATGAAGGTTGGTATAACTTGCTTTATTTTTTAGCCCCTAAGTGATATTTAGCAATAATAAAATATCTACTTCAAAATATGAATACTTTCAATTAGCTTGAATAGGGTAGTCCTAAGTTACTCTTGAAAAGGAGACTGAAGGTGGTACAATATCATCCTTTCTATATAAATTTGAAATTTAGCACCAAGACAGTCTCCCCAAATTGCCTGTATCAGCAGTTATTTAACTAAACAGCAGCATAGTAAAAGATCCTTAAGTAATCCTTGCCTAAACTTCACCTTTCAAACATATTCAAACATACCCTCTTCAGCTGTTTTATTTATGCCCAAGTTTCCTTCACATGTACTGGATACTGGAAAGATGCCTATCCTATAGTCTTCCCAAAGAGGTTTAATTTATTTAAGCTGTTCATAGCACATCACCTGCAGTTAAAAGTACACAAGTCATGTTCTATTTCCCTTGCCACCAGGAAAACAGGGGACCTGTGTTCAATATCCTCTTCAAGCTGGGAGCATTCAAAATCATGCTAATAGGTGTATTAGAGAGTGTCCTGACAATTAGGGTAAAAGGACAGGTTAACCTCACTCTTCCTGTTAAAGCCAGGCCACCCTGTAGTCATCACTGCAAAGGTAATGAAACCAGAAAAAACACAAGCAAAAGGAAGCCTTGCTCTAAAGATTATGGCAATCTGCTGACAACAGGAATAGCTGTGCCCTGACATAAATGTTCTGGACGAGCGCTGTAGGCTGTAGGCTGAAAGACAATACTATCAACTACCTTCTTCCTTGGCAGCTACAACTTAGAAAGGAGCAACTCATTGTCCTTAAAGCAAAAAAACCAAGACCTCTGGACCTGGAATCAAGAGGGAAGGGGGAATCCAAAGCCCTGCACCAGACACTGAGCTACCAAAGAAAGGCTGAGGTCCGGCACCACTCCGTGCGCTGTGATTCCTACTAATGAGCTGGCTTCTTACATGTAGGACAACTTCATATTGCCCATATATCTGAATACATGCACATTATTTTATTTCAGCAAATACTTTTCTAGTCATTAAATGCATCGGTTTCAGACTGACACATGCGGCTAAATAACCTATGGACACTCATGAGTTAAGTCATAAAATATTTTTCTTCTCTCTGAGCACAGATATGGCAGACACAGCTATCTAGCCTAATACATTTTCTGGGAGATTGCAGTCTTGTGTGGAGGTTGCTCTTAACTTTCCAGTCTTCATTATCAGTTTTTGCTTGTGTGAGCAGATCTTTTCTCATCAGCAAAACTACTCAGTTGAGTAAGAGATGCAAGATTAAATAAATACAGTCTCTCATCTTTTATCAATATCACAGGTCCAAAATTAGATGGAAGCAAAATATTATAAAAAAACTCTTAAGAAATTGTTGCTATATCATACGTGTCCTTCTGTCTTTTCTAAAATGTTACTATCTTCTTCTGTTTACACTTAATAGTTCTCTTTTCCCATAACTAACACTAATTTTTAATCTCATCTCAGACTCAGAAATGTGTAAATTAAATTTGCTAGTTAGTAAGTGATTACCAATGTAAAAGAAGCCATTCTTGTAAGGAGAAGTAATATTTTTTATTTTACTTAGCTGCTACAGCTGGAAAGTACAGACAAGCTTTTGGGCATGAGGTCGCTTTGCTAAATTAGTCAGAAAACATGACACTCCAAACTAAATGAAGGCTGGAAGTGATTGTTTTTCGGAGGCGCAGTTTCATGTTATGTTTAATCTTGTATAAGCRCAGCCCGCTGCTGGAACAGCAGCCCTGTTCTCCTCCGCCTCTCCCTCCTCAGCCACCCCCCATGCTGTTTCTAGAGATCACGTTGACTTGCTCATACAGTGAAAAATTAACAACGTTTTTCAGTCAACTAATTTTCCAAGAGGTCACAGAACTCATGAAATTCAACCCTTGGCCTCATGATCAGGCATGAGAGAAGTGGCAGAGTGCTGCAGTGTGGCTTGCACCAACTCTGTATTAAGCAGAATGTGAAGCTGTACTTTCAGTTTAACCTAATTGTATTAATTATTTAGAAAACAGAGAGAAAAGAAGAGTTAGTATCTATGAAGCAGAGGGAGAGCTTGTAAAACTATTAACCCCTGTAGAATGGAGGGGGACGGGCAGAAACCAAGAAGAGGCAAATTAAAAGAAATTACTATTAGGATGCAAAAACAATCTTGGCACTGAGTCTGTGGGTTGCAGTGTCCCATACAGTGATGAAATTTGAGCTCCCAGGGCTTGAAATTACTTGGTAAGCTTTACTCAAAGATACAGGCTGACAGGTTAGGGATAGTTGTTTTGTAAGATAATAACAACCTCTCACGAGTAAATGCTCATTTCCATATTTTGTCTGTTGGCTGTGTAAGCTCGTTTTGCTGACTGTAGTTCTCTAGTTCACATATATAGATTTCATTCTATATATTTATAATACATCACTGGGTCCAAAAACCTCCTCTGGCAACTGAAGTCAGTTTTCATATGAAGCGGCAAGAGTTACTTTAATCCAAAGCTACTTTTTGAAGCTTTTCCAAAATACATACATAAAGAAATCTGTAGGAGGTTGGATGAGAATGGAGATGTCAGTTTAAAGACTGGCACAGCAGAATCAGTAGGAACAGTTTGAAGCCATTTAGAAAAAAAAAGAAAAAAAAAAGAGAGAGAAACAAGAGAGAGGCCTTCCAAAAAATGAGGCACTGCTTTTTGTTTACCAGCAAGCAACCAGTTTTCACACAGAAAACCAACAAAAAGCAATATACAGCATATAAATCCTATATCAACATACTGGTCTTTCTATTACATATTACCAAAAAGAAGAAAAAAGCCATTTCGAAATGAAACTGAAATGTGAAAAAGTATTTTGAAGAATTTCAAATTATAACAACATATTGATCTCAGATACAGCAGAGTCTAGCTGAGTTGTAAGAATATAGGCATCAGTGATAATATTTCCACCCAAATCTCAGCTCATTGAATTGCCACATTGCATGAGAATAAATATATATTTTCATCATTTTGGAGCCACCGATTCACAACAATTTCTCACAGGGGTAGCGCTACTTTAAGCATTTGTATCCCTCCCCACTTATGTCCGTCCACACCAATACTGTTAAGGTAGCCACATTGTGAATGAAATTAAAAATTTAATTAAGGTTAAACATAACTCAAGAAACAAATGTTATTTTTAATTCAATCAGTATTTCATGTCAGCTCCTGGGATAACTTCACAAATGCTTTTAGCAGCACAGTGAAGAGGGTGGGAATGAGGGGCTGAGTGCTGCTACCAAAAGAAATACCAGGAGAGATTCATCTTAAATTATCTTTGAGTCAGAACTCTGTCTCTGCATGGAAAAACAACACTGTCTATGGAAGAAGGAAAAAAAACTTTCCTAAGCTGTTACATCTGATACTGTGACCTCTTCCCACCAGTGGCTTCACATAGTATTCACTGGACAACGCACAGAGTTTAAGCATTTAAATCAATAGTGTAATCCCGTGCACCAGTAGAGGTTGGGGGTTGACCTGCTGGAAAGCAGCTCTGCTGAGAAGGACCTGGGAGTGCTGGTGGACACCAAGTTAAGCATGAGGCAACAATGTGCCCTTGTGGCCAAGAAGGCCAATGGTATGCTGGGGTGCATGAGGAAGAGTGTTGCCAGCAGGTCGAGGGAGGTGATTCTCCCCCTCTACTCAGCCCTGGGGAGGCCACATCTGGAGTACTGCGTCCAGTTCTGGGCTCCCCAGTACAAGAGGGATGTGGCACTACTGGAGCAAGTCCAGCAAAGGGCTACTAAGATGATTAGGGGACTGGAGCATCTCTCTTATGAGGARAGGCTGAGAGAGCTGGGCCTGTTTAGCCTAGAGAAGAGAAGACTGAGAGGGGATCTTATTAATGTGTACAAGTATCTTAAGGGAAGGTGTCAAGAGGATGGGACCAGACTCTTTTCAGTGGTGCCCAGCGACAGGACACAAGGCAGCGGGCACAAACTGAAACACAGGCAGTTCTGTTTGAACATGAGGAAAAACTTTTTCACTGTGAGGGTGACAGAGCACTGGCACAGGTTGCCCAGAGAGGTTGTGGAGTCTCCTTCTCTGGAGATATTCAAAACCCGCCTGGACGCRATCCTGTGCAACGTGTTCTAGGTGACCCTGCTTGAGCAGGGGGRTTGGACTAGATGATCTGCAGAGGTCCCTTCCAACCTCAACCATTCTGTGATTCTGTGATCATATCTTGAATCCTGTTGTACTTGCAGCATGGAGAGTGGGAGAAGACAAAAAATGTCTTGTGAAGACTTATTCTGTAGCTACTTTTTGACTATTACACAATTCCCTCATGTATTAAATTACATCTCAGTAAAACCCCAAACTCTTCATATGAAGGTGTATTAAAGTTACTTTATAGCCACTAGAAAAATAATCTATTTTTACTTTGTTCTCAAGATAATCATTTGTTAAATTGAATTAATTTAGTAATCTTAACATAATACTAATTAGTAACTTATTACTAGCATTATAATAGTTCTACTTGATGGTTATTAGCAGTCATTTAGGGTTATTATTAAATGAACACTGGAGTATCTGTTTAACAGAGAGGTCTATATCATGCATTCAGTTGACCAAAGGTATGAATAAAAATGCAGCATGCTGTGGACTTTACTGGAGAATAGGACTAAGGCGGTGTGGTGCTATAGGCCTGAATATATAGCTACTGTAGAATTGAAGTTGGCAATATTCAATTTTTGTTTCTGAATAGAAAAAAATAATTTTCCTACACCTTATAAGTCAAATCAAGAAAAGTGCCAATGTCCAGAATAACCTAAAACATCATATATTATGAATAAGTCTGTATTCATATCTGGCCTATCCATAGAGTGCTTCCACCAGAAACCTATGCTGAAATATGCTGTTTGCAACGTATAAGTGTTCCATAAGGCTTTTATCTACTCCAGGATAATTTTTTTTTTTTTTACATACATTTCCAGAATAACTTAATTAAAATTGCCAAAAATTTCTCTTAATTAGCTATTTAATTTCCTCTTTTCCTAAGGAAAATTAAGATTTTCAGAACTGAGAACAGGCAGAAGTTAAATTTGGCTCATGCTGTTTTATTCATTTTAATAGCATATGAATATGGCTATCTGGTAACACTATTACCCAAGAAATCAAGCCAGTCTGTCCGAAACATCCATTGCAGCAGAGCTCCAACCAAAGTAAAGGAATGCCTTGCAGATGCTCACCATTTTTTTCTACTGTTAGGCACCCCTCAAATGACCAGCTCAAGAAAAATTACAGACATACCATTTTATATATACAGCATTTTCATCTGCTTTTGTTAAGCTATTCTGTGGCGCTTTTTTTTGGCATGTAGTAAAATGCTACCAGTACATACATAGCACCAGGCATTAAAAGCTCACATATTATTTTGTTAACCCTGCGAAGCACTATTTCCCCCATTGCCAAAATAAAACCAAACAGAGTAAAACTCCCAGGACTTAATTCTGCCCAGAGCTGCCTGGGCAATTTGAGTGAAACAATATGCCTTTCTGGAAGATGATATGCCCATGAAATAATTTTCATAAATATAGGTGTGGAAGATGAAGAATACATATAATTTTTAAAGTAACAACTGAGTGTTAACATGCATTGTAGAGACCCATGTGCAAAATAACCAGGCTTTTAACTACTGGAGATAATCCAACTATTTTTCCTGGCACTCCCTTCCCAAGCAAACACAGAATTTTGTATACTTCTCATCAGATCTATCTTGTTCCAAAGTTATGACAGAAATACTTTGCTTGCCCTGTTCATGCTCTTCCAGTTGCTTCCTGCACTACCTCCTGTCCTAAAGTTTTGGAAATGCAGGAGTAAATCCATTCTTGCACCAATGGAAGATGTGCAAGGCCTATTGGATATTCATGGAAAGTTCAACATGCCACTCCGAAAACAAAAAAACAAAACATATACCAGGATTCTGAAGGTTTCTATGCTACAATTAAGGACTGTTTCAGTTTGCACATGTCAATGAAAGTAATGAATTTTAAGTATCACAAGCTGATAATTTGATGCAAGTTGTGTTCAACAACTCCAAGCCTTCTTGGTCATACATATCACACAAAAAATAATACCCTATATTTAATTCTGTTCTCTCAGGCTTGCAGCACCTATCTGGAAAAAAACCAACAACAAAGAAAGTATGTTCTTAAAAGCTAATGTTAGATAGCCTAACTAGTTATCTTCAAGTAAAAGAGCACTGAAGACAAGGTAATTTGAGTTTTAACTCACTTAGCAGCTCATGCAATCCTACCCACAGGTTTCCTCATTTTCACTGCTGTTTTAACCTGAATTGGTTAAACTGAGTTAGCGAACAAAAGTTATATGCATTTATCAAGACTTAATTAAGAAACTCCATTAACACAGTTTAACCCTAACCAGGGCCAGCTCTATTTTACTGTTTACACTAATTTGGGCCATCAGTGACCACAAAGACTCTCCAAGAGTACCAAAAAGACCCCCACTACTTTAAAAAAAAAGTAAAAAAAGAGTGAGAAATAAAATGAATACAGAACAAAGTGGTTACAAAAGAAAATTCAGGAAGGACTACGAAACAAAAATATTGACCTTTCAGAGTATTGCAGAATAGCAGGCAAAGGATCACCCTGTATTTCCTTTCTTCCTATACTATTTCCTTAGCAGGCCACCACCAAAGAGACCAGGTACCTTCAGTCTGACCAGTACAATCATTCTTACAAAGCAATTTTCTGCAATAATAATCAACAGAAAATCAGCTTTTTTAATTAGGACTTTGCTTTACTAGGATTTAAATGAAAAAGTTCTGCTAAACTATAAACTGTTATGAACCACTGGGGTCAAAAAAAAGGTACTGAAGCAACCTTGAATATAATCCAAGAACTTAAATATAAGAAATACTCAAAAAAACCCTCACTATAATGCCTGTGAGTTCATAAGAGCTTAAGTTTTTAACACATCTCTTCCCCGACACCAAAAGGCTTATTACTGTATGAAGAACAACTACCTTTACTGAAGAGAGCATCTGAGCATCCAAGGCTTTGGGGGATTTACAAACTAAACAACACAGTCGGGCCTGATTTGTCTACTGTGAACATGCCTCCCACACACTGATAGCACTGAGTCCAGCACAAAGCACAGAAATCACAGTCACTTTCTATCTCAGTGTTGTTGGGTATTTGCATAATAACCTACTGGTTACAACACTCAAAGTCTATGTAGGAGGCCTGGGTCCAATTCTTGCCTCAACTTGACAGGATTCAAATTCAGATTTTTCATTCCTCAGCTACTGTCCTCTAAAATAGCTATTCCAGKTTTGTCAAAGAAGGGTTACTGCTCACCCACCACAGGTCATGGAGCCTGAAATTTAAGCAAACCACAGAGAACCTGATTCTGCAGCCACAGGAAACCTGAGTCTCATCTTGGAGCACTACCTCAAGAACAGAAAAGCTTAGATTCAATTTTTTGTTTTTACAGATCTTTAAGATTTACATATTTAGATGGATACTGAATAAAAAATGAAATGAATAAAAGCATTTAAACTCAAGAACACGGATTGGTACCCAAAGTCTGCCTTGCCTTTGAGGAGTCCTCTGACATATATTTTAGCCTGAAGATGCATAAAATCCTTGGTATAAATGCATCACAGTGTTGGTGTATAATCAGCTGTACTGCATAGCTAATTTTTAACTTTTCATTTTGCACTGCTCTTTCTCTAATTAACTGCCATCTATGTTATCCTTTGCATACTACGACAAAACCAGACACAGGAACCATTTCTTACAGAACCGTATAAAAGCCAGCAATTTTCATGGGTATGAAAGTTCATATATTTGTGATACTTCAATTATTTTTGCCTCATAAGATATCTCAGATGATTTTACATATATGTATACATACATACATATATACATATATATATACATATATATATACTTACACACACACACACACACACACACACATATATATATAAATTGACCATAAAGACTAAGAAAAGAATAAAAATATGAAAAATGTGCTTTGCTTAGCAAGGAAATAATTCTTCAAGGGAGCAATGTGAAGACAACAATATGAAAAATCTTCATTTGGTACAGTTCATAAATGCATTTAATGAACTCCACCACAGATCTTATGACTAATATGTTAAGTATCTTTTTGGTGACCTTAATTTAACTGTATAATTCACTATTATTCATAAGTAACCATCAAGCAGTATTCTTGGTGAGTCAGAAATTTCCCATATTACATTCTAGGATAAAATGTGGATCTGTAAATATTGAATCACTATTTATATGCAGTTTTTTCCCAGATCTGCAGTTTGTGAATAGTTATCTTATAAAATCTTCAACTTATAAGTCATGGATTCAGGCATCTTTTTATAGTATATTACTTTGTACAAAAGTAGAAACATCATAAGCTCCATAAAATTAGGTGGTTTGCTCCTCTTCCGTACATCAACTGAATCAACACAGCACTGAAAATGCTAGCTCTCCACAAGTGAATAAATACTGCTTTAAAGGAGAAAAAGACTGAAAAAAAATCCAATTTTTGATTTCTCGAATCTTGATAGAACCATAATATTTAAAAAACAGCAGTCAAATTATATGTATTTTAAAATGACAATTAGAGGAATTTTACATACAAACACGCACTGGAGATTCTGTTCCATTTTCTTTATTTCCCCCCTTTCCTGGTTTGTAAAATATTTGTATTTTTGATGTATGCTGCTTCACATTTCTGAACCATTTTACAACATTTGATTTCTTATTAGCATCTTACTAATCTTCTCGCTAAACACTGGCACTAACTATGCTAACGTGAAACCAGCAGAGATCCCAGCAATGGTCATTGTGGGCTTTATTGCTGAACGCCTGACTTACCTACACTCTAAAAACTAACTTTCATGGAATTCATTCACATCACTGTAGCATTTTTTCTCCCTCCTTTATGAGTTTACATTAGGAAATGTCACTAAGGTGTCAGGAAGTCTTCAATCTTCTCACAAAGCAGAACAAAGTGAAGACTATTGTCTGTATAGGACTTCAGCCTCACATGGGGCAGGAGTGATAAGCAGCTGAAAAAGGTGTGCAGTGTTGGATAAACTTAGGAATAAGTATCACTGCCAGATGTTCCTACTTTTTTGGCTGAAATGAGTCGTAAGTATGTCCTTTTACCAATTCCTCAGGATACACATTATACCATACTCGTGTTTCTCGTTAGAAACGTCATATCCAAGAGTGGTGAAATAATTATTTCTTTTAAGTAGCAGAACAAACCTGCTATACTTTCCTCTTTCGGGTGGCAGAAACTTTACTCCGCACTATATGCATGCCCATATAAAATTCAGAAACAGCTATGTGGTTGTATTTGCTCAGGGCGTCACTGCAAGCAAAAATGTGAATCCAGTTGTCTGTGTACATGGCCTACTGGATTTCTCCTTGCATTACCATGGTAGCTGTGTGAACAGTTCCCTCTCCTTTCTTTAAAATACAGAAATTCTGATGTTTCTTCTCTCTGATGTAGCTTGAACCAAGTATATTAAAATATCAATCACTGAAATTTACAACAAATCTCAAACTATCCAAACTTCCCAACATCCCAGAAAATTATAAAATATTAACATATAACTGTTTCAGGTAAGAGTATTGTGTTCATTGTAGATGAGCAGATTGTATAAATATCTATGAAGTCTTTTCTCAATTTAAACAAGGTAACTTATTTCAGCCGTGGCTCAGCAGTAAGATTGTATGTAATCTTTCTGTACCTGATAAAGCCCTATTTCCAAGAAAAGTTTTGATGAAATTTCCAGTACAGTCTATGGAAAAATTCAGGTTGACTTCAGTGGGATTTGATTTGGGCTCTCTAAGGGTGAAAACAGCATGTAACAATTACTGATGTGTCGTAGAAGACTTTACTTCATTCAGTATTATAAAACTTCATAAAATACAGAAGTGCACAATAAAGATTTCTGCCTTCTTAGAGATGTGGTTTCTAAACTTATTTTTACACTTTTATGGACACGCTTTTCAAGTTTATTCTTGTTCCTTTTGAAGTTAGTGGTAGTTTATTTTGTTTGAAATAACAAGACAAATATACAAATATTATATTTTGTGGCATTTCCCTCAAGTTAAGACAAAATTCGCAGTATCTCACTGAGATAGTGTCAGATAGGATATTAATCTTTCTTAAATGTATGTTGAATTATTAACTRGTATAAATGTTTCCTCTAATTTCCTAATTCATTTTAACTTTTGGCCTTGAATTACATAGTAATATTTGCAATAAGCTGCATTTTCAGGGGTTTATCAGGTTGCTACACATGGGAGTTTCTAGAAAAGGAAAATTTAGTCTCCTTTTAAAAAATTCCATGCATAAGGAAACGATGAGAGAATAAGAAATACCAAAATAAGACCAACAGAAAGTCTCTCAGTTCTTATCCCTCTTTCTTTTGTGTCAGTGATGATTTCACCTTACATTTTTCATCACATTATATCTGCAGGGAGCCTTCTGTCATTTGCATGTAGGCCCACTTGCAATGGGGCCCAGGAAATGTGCTTTTGCTTCTCATGTCAGCCCAGTTATGTTTACAGTAAATCTTTTTCAAAAGCAGTAGCCTTCAGGCAGCAAGCAGATGTTGCTCAAAGCTGTTCGATGTAGAGGAAGGGAGAGAGAAATAAGTTAGATGCACAAGACAGGAAAGGGGTGTCTAGCTCTGTTCTCTGTATGCTTCATGGTACGCTCATGGTATGTTCATGGGATGTCCATAGGAACAAGTACATGATGCCAAAACCCATCAACAATATGACAAAAAGTAGCACAACAGTCAACAGCATACCTATTACAGCGGGCCCTAAGTATAACCCGTTCTCAGAAGCCAAGGAGAAATGACACTGTGCTGAGTGAGACATTACATTCTGGGCCTTTTCCCTTGGCTCTGCAGTGCCACAGGAGGTAACGTTTTCTGCAATGTCGGTGCAATGATAATCATCACCCCACAGCTTTCCCCATTAAAATTCAATTGAAATTCAATGGGGAAGCTGTGGGGTCTCAATTGCTGGCACTGCAGAAAACTATACCTCAGCAGGCTATAGGAAGCCAAGAGAAAAATATCAATGTGGCCAAAATAATGTTCTAAAAGAGCACACTACACTAGGTGATTGCAACAAACACCACCTTCTCCCCACTCGGACAAATATGCACTTCCAAACACTTCTGAAATTTTTTCAGAAAGTGAACTGCAGGTATTAAAATTAATAAGGAATTAATAAGGAATTAAAAGGGTTTTTAAGTATTAAAGATCGCAGTTCATTAACAGTTTCCTCATCTATCAAGTCCAAGATTGACATTTTCCTTCCAAAAATCAATATAAATAAAAATATAAAGTTATTAAAAATATTATGCGGCAAAAGTATGAAAGAAAATTGTTAGCTTGTTAGCCTAAAGACGGCTGATAACACAGGTCATGCAGAATCTTACTGGAGATATATTCAAGAGGATTTTTAATACAGTATAACTTTTTTGTGGAAATAATTGCGTATGATACTAGGCTGAAATATACATTTGCAAACAACACAAAAACAGATTAAACTAATTTGCGATAGATAGGTCTATCAATGTCCGTTAAACACAAACGGTCTGTATGCCGCTCTGAATCACAAAGCCAGCAAAGCTGATTGCTGGGAGTGTGCTCCTACGTATTGGCTTGCTATGCTCTCCTAAACAGTTTCTACTGGCAACTGTTAGGACGTGATTTTAGGTTAAATGGAGCTGCAGTCTGAATCCGCACAGCAATTCTTATAGCCTTAAGATTCCAAATAGTATAATTAATCTTTTCAAATTTAGTAATATAAACTGTGCAGCTTCTTCTACATTTCAAAGTTTTTAAATAAATTCTGCTGATGCAAACTGCAGATACAGAAAAAGATTATAAAGAAGTTCTTTTGTCCCCCAATAAATGGCTTCAGGAAATTATGAATTCATTCCTTTTTATAAAGATATTTTGTAGCAGTGCCTCACAATTTTAGTGTTTGATCCTTTCCATTTCCTAAGTCTTGATCAGCAAATGTAAAAAGAAGCAATYCCTTTAATATATACTATCTTCTAGCATCTTTGAATAAATATGCCATAATTCTTCATTTTAGCTCATCATATCACATCCAGGATCTAGCTCTATGTTATTAATAAAGACAGCTACTTAATAAAACCAGGCAAATTAACAAAATTCCTGTGCTGTCCACCTGAATCACTAAAAGATCTATGTACTTTCAAGATTGCTAGGGAACTGTAATAGTTATATATGGTAAGTCACACCTACAAAGAGAATTTGGGAAAGACTTTTTCTAGGATGAAACCTACAAATATTACTCAATAAACAATTGAGTTTAAAAACTTTCAGTTTATCACTAAAGAAAAAAAAAAGGAACAGCTGTTCTCACAGTTGCAATTTGACTGACCTTTCTTTTTTCAAAATGTAAAATACTTTTATAAGGGTCACCTGTTTTCCTTTTCATAAATGTACAAAAAAGCAAATTCTTTTTGTTGCTACCTTGCTTTTAACTCTTCGAAGGACACACTTTTTTTCCTAACATTTTTTCTATGAATCACAGGCAAATACAATTGAATTGATAAAGTTCCAATCACAGGTGCAAGGACATTGTCAAGCTGTATTACAGACAAGTTTAGAGGCTGTAACATTAAAATAATGCTCAGATTAATCCCATCTATCTTTAAAGCCCTAAAATTTTTGCATCTGATCCAAAAAACTCTTTAGGCTCTTCTCTACGGACAACAAAAAGAGAGAGATTCTCTGAGGGGAAACTGGATGGCTGACTTTTAGAGAAGTAAAAGTGAATTCAGGCCCAAGCAACATATGGAGGAAACGGACGTATGAAATGGGGGGAAGAGCACCATGTTCTCTTACTGTTTTTATAWTTTGTACTAAAAGAAGCCTGACTTGGGAGCAATGCTGAACTCCAGGAAAGAGTTAATGGCTTTGGAGCATGAGCAAACATTACATGTCATACATGTCATTACATTACATAAGAGCGAAGGACCTTGATTCTCTGTGAGTAGCAAACTTGAGACTTGTCCATCTTCTCAGCCCTCCTCCCAGGCTAGCTCCGGGCACTCTTTGCTCAGCATGACAGCATTTCTGTTACATGCTCACCTACCCAGTGCTCCGGTAGGGTGCAGGGGATGGCTCGGTGCCCAGCGCAAGGCTGGAGACGCTGGTGCAGCAGGACCCCAGCTCCACRCAGCGCATCTAGCCTCAAGTTACCCCTAGCAGCAAAAGTGCTCCATGACACATATTATTTAACACGGGCTTATGCCTGAATCAGTACAAAAAGAAAGCTATTATCAATGGCTGCTTTAGTATCACAACCAGTTTACTTTCTAGAGTATTGCTTTAATTTGAATTACAGCCAATAGAAAGTTTCCCACTATTTTAACAGGGCTGTCTCAGGCAGAATGAGACTAATGGCCAGAAATGGCCAACAGCAACAATCTCAGGAGATTAATACTGAAAGAATAAAGTGCTGGCAATACCCTCCAGTCTTTATAAAGAAACTATATATACTACAAATGACAGTTCTGGTGAACATGCATTAGTTTAAATAATAAAAACTCCATGACTTCTCCAGATCCTTCTCTTCTGGTCTTTGCTTCTCCCATATGAGTATTTTCATCACTCAAAGTTTTTGTAAACATTCTTTTTTTCTCCATTACTCAAAGTTACAGTTTCCTTGTGAATGACAACTGTCTTTCAACTTTACTTTCCAATTCTGCCATAGGTAGTTAGTTAGTCCTCAGTAAAATCTATGCTATGCATGACTGTGTGGAAGGCTTCGGGGACGGGCGGCTGCGGGAATCACAGCAAAGGCAATTCAAGACACACAAATTTAGAGATTTTAAATTGAAGCTGAATTCTACTCTAGATGATTGTACTTTTAAGGGAGGTAAATATGAGAGAGAACTCTACTGTTCTGCATCACAGATCACGTCTGCAGAGACTGCTTACAACAATAGCTAATGAAGGAGAGAAGCAATCAAAAAGTAGAATATATATGAAAAATTAGCACAGATGCTCCCAGAATTATTCCCCAAATATCTTCTTGACTGCCTGGAGCAGGTACTGMCTTTACTGGAGTCCACAGTCACACAGAATGATCTGTCAGTTCTTTTTGTAAAGCATCATCTGTTGAAATACATAGCTAATCTGCCAATGCCTAATTCATGAAGAATAAATTCTGCTGACCATTCTAGCCATTGTGACTCACCTAAAATACAGTTTCACTGTTTCTAATTATACATCAGAAAAAAAGGCMTGTTGTAAGAAGACTTGAAAATTCTCCTGAAAAAACCTTCCAACACGCTTGCAGCTTGCTAGACATCAGCCAAGGCCATCACTGAACGCATGCCGGTAGCTAGTGAAAGCATGGGAAGGACAGAGAGTAGAGTGTAAAAAATGAACACACACAAACCCTTCTATCTCAGACTGTATGTTACTAAAAAGGCATAATCTTACTCAAGCAAATTTTTGTTGATGTAAATTTAACAATTTCCAAGCCGATTTTACACAGAAAATGGTCTTCAAAGAATGAAGCTGGGCCTGTCAGTGAATCTGCCTGTATAAAGGCCTTAATAAGTAGGTGAGTTAATAAAATGTATACATAATCAGGCTTTTAAAATCCATACCAAGATTTGATCTGCAAATTTTATGTAAATTAGCAACTGAATTTTCAGACTTCTTTTCTTAATTTTCATGTCTTTATCTCAAGGAACCTTACTGAACTAAATTATTGGAGAGTGCATTCTCGAGGTCATTTTAATATTAATTTCTAGTCTTTGACAATATTAAAAGTGTGTTTTCTCTGTTCCATAATGCGGTATTTTAGATATTTCCTTTGAAGGAAATCTGAAAAGCTACAATTAGAATGACAGATTCCCATTTACGTGCAATAGGCAGAATTCATTAAATCAGAAATGCTGTCATCGATGAATGCTGCCAATAAGGAACCAAGTCCACAAACATATTCAATGCTTTCATTTTATTTTCCTGTGTGAAAACACCCAGATCAGGTGCTAAAGGTGTCATGTCAGATACTTCCAGGACCAGATGCAGTTGTTCAGTAGGCTGGCACCTGACATTTCTAAGAGCGATAGTCCCATTAACTCCTCACCATGAGCTTTCTGAATAGGTGTTCTGCTTTCAGAAGCTATTTCCTTGCGTTGTTGTAATAATCCATAAGCCTAACTAACACTATCGGGAAGGGCAAATTAGTTCTGAATTGCGCCATGCAGGACTTACTAATATTCTTTTCCATTCACTACATTTTGCAGCGCTGCAAAACAAAGGAGCAAACTAGTTTATTCCACATCGGTTCTTCACGCTATTTGGAAAGAACAGCAAGAATCACCTTTCTGATCAGAATCAAAACATAAAGATTCATTTCACATGTTTCAGTCACAGAAAGAAATAAAAAATCTCTGTCTCACTTTGTTTTCTTGTGTTTTCATCCATTAATCAGGTAATTAACTTCTATTTTAGAAAGCTGTAAATAAGTGGATATGAATAAAAAATCAAAATTTTTGAATTTTAATTCTATCTTATGTTCTATTCCCCTTCCCAGAAACAGAAGTGTCATTCTGTCACATAACATCAGTAAGTTCTGAGGATCAATATAGCCTTCTAATGTCATGAATTTGAAAGTTTATTATCCATTAACTTCATCTAATGAAGATGGTGCAATACAACACATTGCAGAAATAGCCATATACAAATTAAAAATGCTTTAAAACTGTTCTGAATGCTGAAATACTATTTTAACAAACTTTAAATCTGAAGGTGAAAATTATATAGAAAGGAAAAGGATACATCTTGTGAAGTATATTTATCTAACACAAAAATATATGATTTTCTTTATGTTATGAACATCTAGAGCTTTTCTAACCATATCAATCTTTTAAGAGTTAGTGATAAGCTTATAAGTCTGTCCAATTTCATTACGCATGGCGCTAAAAGGATTACATAACTGACCTTACTAATTCCCATAAACTTATGAAACATAAGAACCATTAATGTAAGACAATTTTTTCTACCACAGTATACTAGCATTATAATTTCTATTAATAACCAAAATATAGAATTATCCATTTGAATAAAATAATTCTACCCCCATTTCAGAAAACCAGCTCCAGCTGTCCAGCAACCGCTTTTGTTTTTAAACAATGAGAAGTATGTTATTCTACATCACAAAACAGCTTAAAAAAGTGTTCTCTTAAATATTTATAAAAATTATTTGGAAATTCAACTGACTATAAAGCAATGTTTCAGCAACATCGTCCTCCATTTATGTCACCTGGACAAATATTTCCTATCATTTTTATCTATCCTGTTATTCTTAGCATCAGTATCATAACATTATAATCTTCTTATTTAGCAAATATAATTTCAAACATAATTCTAWAAAAACTTTTTTTTAATATAGCTTGGAATTCAACCTAGAATATTTTATCAATTTATGTCAAAGTACTTGTGCTATGTAAGGACCTGTCCCTGACATTTGTTGTGACATGACATTTATGTCTATTTCTACACTTTAAAGCACTTCTTTAGAAAGTTTATCATGTATCCAAAAAAGATGATTAATCAAACTGATTTTAGAAACAGACTTTCAGTCTTATTGCACTATATCTAAATGAGCAGGTATGCAAGTTCGCAAGTTTTCACAAAAGTGTTATCATGATTTAAATTATGCACGTACAAATTGGTAAGAAGAGGTGCCCAAATAGAAAGCTTGTAACAAGATATTTAAGGTTTAGATTCAAATTCACATTTTTCTATCCTGATTTATGTACAACCTATAAGGACATAAAAAAAAAATATGCTGGACAATGACGATGAAGAGAAGTAGAAACTCCTAGTGTCATTGTGTCATGCCAAGTCAGTAAATATAAGAGTATTTACTTAGAACTCACAAGAAGAAACTCATAAATAAAATACCTCGTATTCCCAAATCAAACATAAGGGGTAAGATTCCCTTAATTTTAGACTTCCAGGAAAGGCTCGTGGGTCCTAACTTGAAAACCTCTGCCTTATGGTGAAATACTAAAAATGCCTAGTAGTAGTAACATTTCAGAGCTGGGTTTTGGTGTGTTTTGCTTTCACAAGAAAGGCTAACATCTTCTTTGGCTTCTTTTAGCTTTACCAAAGGAATCGAGGGGATATCTACATAAGCAAACACTTTTTACAGACCTGTAAGGAAGCTACCATAGCAGGACAAAACAGTTTACAGAATGTTTGACTTAACAGTTAAATTATAAATAGAATGGCTAAAAAGAGCTACTTTCATATTGTACTTGAAAAATTCTCTAGTGCAAGCAGAACAAAGGTGACAGCAAAAAAGATAAAAGCTGTGGTTGCAAGGTTACACAACAGGTTTTTTTGTTTTTTTTTTTCTTCTGGTCTAAGACCAGGAGAGACTTTTCAAGAGACATTCAGGTAAATGACCTATTAAGAGTATAAAAAAAATCCATATTTTGTAGTTAATTTAATAACTATCAGAAACTCTGGTGGAATGTAGCAGAATTTTTTTTTATTTTTTATTGTAAGGTAAATTCAATACATAGTGATCTAGGGCAGACAAATATAGTAATATAGAACATTTCCAAGAACAGTTGCAAGAACTGCTTGACTCTCTTTGTAGAGAGCAAGTTTAAGAGATTCTTACCTTCATCTGTCAGCGTTCTGCCCAGGGATTATTTACATCCCTTCCATGTGGATAATTCTAGTTTTTGTGACACTGTCCTCTAAAGAGAGGCAGCGACAGAATCCAGATAAAAAAACCCTCTCCGTCCCCTTAGAAATGTTTCCTCTATTTTGCCTAAGGAGTGTCAGTGGCTAACCTCAGACAGAATCTGTAAAAACAAAAACACCATCAACAACCCCCCAAAAAACAGGGGGTATGAAGAAGAAAAACTTTAACTTTGCCATTAGAAAACCATGAGGTTGAATTGCACTTCAAGTGAAAAGGCAAAAATGTAAATAGATATAGGAATCAAACCACTCCTCTATTTTTATTTTGCCTAGGACTAACTGTGGAGGAATGGTTAACTGAGAGCGGGCATGCTCTGATTGGGATGAGCAATCCCGTCTTCGGGGTAGAGGAAGGAATCTAGGCCAAGGCAAGCGAACCTGCTGAAAGCGGCCTTATGTAGGCCAAGGCAAGCGAACCTGCTGAAAGCGGCCTTATGTAGGCCAAGGCAAGCGAACCTGCTGAGGCCTGCTGAACGTGGCCGTATAGCGGCCTTGAGCACTACAAAAGAAGGTATTCACAAAACTGGTAAACAAGTCTGGACGGAACTCGGTTCCATAAATGTCGATGGAGCATAGTCAGCAACTTTGCACCAATCATGTATCCGCTTTATGCGTGTGGACAGAGACTGTAACCAATCATGTAACTATTGCTAACGCATGCCTATTGCTTGACGATATATATACTTTGTGTAAGCTCTAATAAAGGGAGAACGACCATACTCATATTGAGACTCATCGTTACTCCGGGGTCCCCTCCCTCACTCCAACAACTAACGGCCTTTCCAGTGCCTAACAAGACCCCAGTGCAGTCCCCCCCGACTGATGGGTGCGCGCACCTGGCTCAGGGCATGCTGCGCAAGCAAGAGCTGGAACCTCCTACGCCCTTGCTCCAGCATGTCCATGGTTACTGAAGTAACACCGATGGAGAAAAGAAGGGCAGAAATAAATAACACAACCTGAGGTAGGAACTGGTTTTCCCTAGGTTTCAAATAAAGCACAAGATGTTTAAAACTGGTCACACCTTTGGAGGGAATTCAGATGCGAGCCAATGATTTATAGCACATTAAAGCAAATATAGTAGAGATATGGGCACTTTAAGACAAACTTATTTTGCTAAATGTGTACTTATGTCTATAAACACAAGGTCCCCATACCCACTTATGCTTACATTTCCATCTAAAAGCTTCAAACATATTTCCCCATTTTATCACACTGCAATTAAAAACTCTTTGGCTATGTTTGCTGAAAACATTTAAATATACATATGTTTACCTGAATGAACAGTTAGATCTACAAGTGACAATATTAGAAGTAAACCAGAGACAAGACCACTTTTAAAATTGTGCTTTCACATTTTCAAAAAAAGAGATGTGAACTGCTGAAGGCATGTCGTAGTTTACTCATTGTTTGTGATCATACTAATGCTACTTTGGTACTCACAAGCATAGAAGTAGAAGCTAGACAAACAAACCAATAATATCAGCAGAGGTTGTTCTTCCTATTCAGAATTCTAATCAAGAGAAATAAAAAAATGCACAGTGAAGAATTATATTAAAATTATGTGAAAAATAATTCATAAGAAAACAGAAGAAATGGAAATTGTTAAATAAAATGGAGTTTGTTTTATGTAACATTGTCTATTTTAACTTATTTTTAAGGTCCCAGTTCAATATGTGCATTTATGATAAAATCAGAATTAAAATAAACATATGAAATATATGGAAGAACATAACACTGAAAGAACAGCAAGTTTTTCAGCTCATGAGAAAATAATATATATTGAACAAACGCACAGAAAATACACTTAAAGTTGTATTCTTTACAGAAAAAAATTTCTACGGAAAAATAAATGACAAAATGGAATGATGTTCTTCAGAGGCATTTTCTTTTTTTCTTTCTTTTTTTTGAAACTTAAGAAAGAAAGAATGTTAAGCAGAGAAGGAAGATTTAAGAAACACAATAATCAAAACCACAGTTAGTTTCACCTTTGAAAAGCAGGAAAGGGTACAGGAATCCTGTAACCCAGAAAAATAAGTCTTAAATATACTAATACAGGGCAGAGTTCTGTGGTCTTAGAATCTGACTGTGAGCCAAGCCTGCCTGAACTTAGAGCAGAACACAAGCTCTGATTTTCTGTGTTTCTAATCAGAAAGCTACTTCTTCTGTCTGTCCAGTACCTTGCCTGTGAGATGCAAATAATACTGCGTATGTAAAGGTCAAAAGGAATATGCAACACATAATAATTATGATGTATGAATATTACATTATTTTATAATAAACTTTTTAAAGCAGTAAAATAAATGTTGGAATTTTATTTAACTGATTGAAGTCCATAGTCCCGTTTTCAAATCTGATTAATTAATCCAGCTCTAAACCCCTTCCTCTTAAATTACAAAATATACTCAAAGTCAAGTGGAGAAGATGTAAGGAAACCTTTTGGTAATAACAGAAGAGTTTTCAAAAAAGAAACTGCACATCAGCAATAGCAGTTTAAGTGAAGCTGTRATGTACTGCTAAAATAAAATTAAACTGAAAACCCAAAATATCAGCAAAAATGAATGGGTTTACATTCTGAATTTCTGTCGGGAACTTCAGATGAGTTTTTCCCTCTGATAAACTTTAACATATATCATTATGTGAAAGTCATGCTGGGTATCCACTCAGATGGACATCAATTACCAAAAAAATAGCTTCCTCTGCTCCACATTTTAAATAGCTCTATTTATCTTGATAATATTCACTCTGACAATTTTATCACATACAGAACTTTTTCACTCTGCACAGATTATTGGACTTTCTTCCCTTCTGACCTTTCTCTCTGCCACAGACACTCCTGGGATCAAATATAATTTATTATATTGAGATACTGCCACAAGTCTTCTTCAGGAACCAAAGCCATTTTTTATTTTCCTTTTTTTTTAGTTTTTATATGACTGTAAAATTGTACTGCCACAGCAAAATAGGAGCTTGTTTATGAAAGACTACAGTTGTGTTCAATTCCACTCTTCTCTGAAGTATTTCTTGAAGGAACTGTACGTCTGTGAGAGTGGGAAATCTCTCCAAATCTTACCATCTGTCAGCAAGTGAAATGTGGCCCAAGAAGCTGTCATAGCCTTTTGGCTTTCCAACAGCCTTCATAAAGTTATCTCAGTTCATTTTCTAGTAGGCAAGGTCCACATAAAAAGAGTACCACTGGAGCTGTTAAACCTGCTGTATTAGCTTTATTAGCTGTTAGTTAATAAAGTTCCTAATAAAAGAGAGACAAAAGACTGAAAGAATAGACTAGTTTTTATACATAGTTTCCTCAGGTCTAACGTGCAGATAGATTCTGGCTGGAATCTCACACTATAATGCCCCAATGAGCTCATCAACCATACTAAATACTGACTTAATATATCAGTAAGGAACTAAATGGATACCAGTGGATAAAATTAAGATGAAAGACATGTTTACAGCAATAAAACTAACAGATACTTTAGCTACAGTTCTATAATTAAGAATACATTAGATAGAAAGGAGTTATTGTTGCTGTACATGTTAGTTTTGAGTCATACTGGCCATATGGTATAGTAAATTGCAGCTAGAACAAATTTTAAGGGCCAAATTCAGAAGCAGCAATAATCTCCCTCATGCCTCCATGAAGCATCTTCTGTCGCGTTAGGTTCAGGAATGCTAAAAATGGCAAAAGCTGTGTTTTCAGCCTCATACAATCCAACTCAAATGAGGAAGTTATTAAAGAGCTGGTTTAGAGATGATGGTACTAGGCAGAACAACAGACTTCCAATTACCGGAGATATTTTGACAGAAATAGCAGGGTGACTCCATGATATTAGCAGTCCAATTTGGGAACAGATTTGCCTTCATGCAGCCTTTTTATAGCAATCAATGTGAGAAGAAAAGTTCCTCTATCTTCAAAAACAGTTGGTTCAGCTGGTTTAGTAGATCCCTGTTTTTCACCGGGAGGCCTTGCTTGTCCCAGAGTGGCCAGAGAAACAGGTCTGGTTTACAGCTGCTTAATGACGCGGAGTGGCCCCTTACGAGTGCTGCAGAAATCACCGGTGCCGTGCGACTACCTGCTGCTTCTCTCCCATTTGGGCTCACACATGGATCCATGTCTCCCTCCCACTTGCTCTCAGAAAAGCATTTAAGTAATCAARTTCTAATTTTCAGCATAAATGTGAAAAATTGTTGAGCAAACCTAGTTTAAATCTGACTGCATTTTGTACAGATTTCTTTAGGGCAGGAACAGCTGCTTTAATTTCCGTTGCAGATTTAGAACAAGTATTAAGTCATCTGGAAGTCTAATTACTACAGGAGCTACTATCATAATCCATTTAATGTTATTTTTCACTCTTTCATAAGTTTTCTCACAGAAGTTTTCTGTTGCAAATTAGTAGTATGGGTAGGTGACCTTGTATTTGGGCCTTTTGGCAGGATTAGCCACCTTGTAAAGTGGTCTCACAGCCCTTCACTATGGTCATTGATGTTGTCAGGAAAAGTGCAACCAAATGACATTAAAACATACAAGAAATTAAATTATGAGGTTTTGAAAATAATTAAAAATCTGTGAAACTGCGGGATCCATATAAGAAAATATAATGTGCACAAATGGATGTGCTCATAGAAGGTGAAATTCATCTGCCTGAAACATGGCCTGCCATTTAATGATATGACAAAAAGTCTTCATGGTATGCTTCATAGGCACGGAAATACGGAGAGGCACCACACAATAAGATATCACATCTTGTGGGATCAAATTTATGAGACAGCCATTGCCCAGTTTCAGAAGTAAAAGGCTTTGATTGATGGGAATAAGGCAATGGGACACATATCAATCCCTGATGATCAGTGCTCTCCACTCTTTTTCCAACAAGGTCCTTACCTGGAGTGTGTGTACGTATCTGTCTATGTGTACTGCAGGAGTCACGCAATGGTCATGGAATTGTAACTGTCTCTTAGCCTAGAGCTACACTTCATCACATTACAGAAGAGATCCCTATAGACGTGGGAGATCTAACTGACTGAGACACCAAACCATTTCTTCTGATCTTGCAGAGAGCATCAAATGAAATGGCGAGCCAAATTCCCTACTAGAGAAGTTAAGTGAATTGAACTGAAGAACAGGAGGAATAAAGGAAACCAGTCCCCTCCCCTTCTGGGAAGCGTGGGCCCTCTTGAACTTGAAAGTTAGTCTRTCACCTCCACACTAGGCTTTATTCAATTCTGTATGGTTGACTAAATTCACCGGTTGAGTTCATTAAAAAAGAAAGATGCCACTCTGCATGAGCATACGGGCTATGTTTTTTCCCTGAAAGCCATGCTGGATATTCCATTCCTAAATAGATAAAGAAAACTCATTTATTGCCACTGCATGAAAGTGGAAATAAGACCAGCAAATTTGAATTTTACATAAACAAAGAACAGATTCATTTGTTTTTGGAAATGAACTACTTATTTTGGTGTTATTGTAAAAGTCCTGACTGTATGCAGTTTCTTGCTGTATAATCTATAAAAAAGAAGAAGGAACCTGGCAGGAGAATAACTTAAGACAGCCAATTGCTTATAGTAGAACCATGTCCTTGTCAGGAAAATAGTTATGTTTAAACCCTAACTATTCATTATTCAGCTAGCATTTTGAGTACTCATTTGTTCTGTGCTTTTATTGTATGAACATACAGAACAAGGAGATTAATTATAAGATAGAAAGTTCTATTTTAACAAAAACAGTAGGCAAAGTTCCAAATTAGTAAGCAAACCTCCCAAGTCATCAAAAATATACAGTAAAGTTCAAGCACAGGCAGATTTAACTAAAGAAATTTTAATCTGAATGTTCTGTTTTCCAGCAGCCGAACAGCTGTGAGGCTGCCAAGACCTTAGAGTACCAAAAATATATTTTATCTATTTATTCTTAAGATATGGTTAATCTGATCTATCAACTAACCTGAGAAATATCAACTAAAACTTTCACGKCCAAAACTTAGTTTTCAGTTTCCCATTACTGCAAACACCCTGTTACAGCAAGTGCAATTAATACACTGTAAAAAAAAGAAAAAAAAAACTTGCAGCCCTGAACATTCTGAAAGCCAATTTAAAACAAAAAACAAATAAACAAAACACCCAAAATGCTAACTGCTACTCTGAAGAATAGCTATGAATTTCTGGTATAAGATTTCTTCTGTTGCTCTTCTCAGATGCTCTCTAAAAGGAAACAGTCCTCTCCATTAAATGCCTAACAGGCATTTTTTTTAAAAGAAACTTGCTTTGTTTACTTGCTGGTAGTGGGTTTCTTTATTCTAACTGATTTTACTGGAACCTTTTCTTTTCCTTAAGCAAATGACACACGACCATGAAAACCCTACTCCTTCTCTTTAAAATGGTTTTAATTATAACTTTAGAATCTGTGATGAAATAAAGCTAGATGACCTTTATATTTAAAATAACCAATCTCTATACCTTTAAATGCTTTACCTGATGGAAAATTAAATATAGTTGTAACTAGAATTTCTTTAAGATTAATTTTGCCAAATCTTTAGCCAATATATTAACTGAACTAAAACAGACAGGAAGGAAGGAAGGAATCAAGGAAAGAAGGTTCTTTCTTTCCAGAGGCCACAGTTAATTTTAATCACAATGAATAAAAAGAAAGCTGTGGTAATCATGGTTTCAATAAAAGCTCAGCAATATCTGAACAAAATCAGTTAGGAGGCCATAAGAACATCGTGGGAAAAGGAGCAGAAGAGTGCCACATGTGAAGAAATGTGGGTCGACATAGCAACACTTAGAAACAAGCAGTGCTGATGCAAATGGCACATATCACTCATGTTCCCTGTGCAAAGCAAATCGCATTTTACTTAATGCCAAGTGTTCCATAGCTTTCAGTTAAACGCGCAGTGCTGGAGAAGGGAGAAGGAAGAGTAAAGGAGACTGCTGAGCACGGACAAAAGTGGACGCTTTGAATCCTGGTCAGGATTAGTGAATGAATGTGAGATTTGTGCCTCTGGCAGCTAGGAACAACTAATGACATCCCGCAGGAGGTTAGTGCATCGTTCTCACAATTAGGACATATGGCTGTGTCGTTACTCTTATACATTGCAAAAGAGGCTGCCTAATTGTCTCCAGCACCACAGTGTGATACCTATTTGCCAAAATCGGACCAAAAGGCTACAGGAACTCTGAAGCTGAGAGAGTAACTCGTATTCATGCCACTTTCAATATTGTTTTAGCTCACGGCAGTAATTCATTTGTATGGCAGTCCTGAGGCTGAGGAGCTCAAGTCGTTCAGTTAAAAAAAAAAAAAGAAAAAAAAGTAGGATCACAGTTTATCTTTTTGTATATACTTTACAAGAAACCCCACAGTGTACAGCACAACTGTGATGCTGAAACACATAAATAATGGTATTATACTTGACAGGTTATGATAGGCAGTGTTAGGCAGTGTTATGCAGAAAATAAAGCTATTTGCTTTAGCTAAAGCTATTACAAACAGTAATTTGTTATGTCCTTTAATACATTACATGATTAAAGTAATTTACAGACAAACCTCTTAAACTAATTACTTTCAAATAAGCAAAGATTCTGAATAGTGTCTAATACTGAACACACTCTCACAGAACACATTCAGGAAGGATTTATTTATATTCTATTCTATTTATTTATATTATTTATCTAATTCTATTTATTTATATTATTTATATTCTTCTACATCCTGAAATGATGCTAGATTTCTAAGGGCGTTGCACATTAAGACAGACACCTCTGAATTTGTAATACTTTGTAATACTTATAAAAAGCAGAATTGATGGTACTGGCAGCTGTCAAAATAGTATCCCTATGGAAATTTCAGACTTGCAGTATATATCCCTATTTCACCTATTTCTGAAGAATAAGTGACAGTATTGGTCTTTGTATATGTGGTCTTTGTATATGTGGTCTTTGTGTCCATAGAACTCAGAGGCAAACAGGCTTAATTTAACCACTGAGAAATCATAGCCCACCAGCTCTTACTTGTTTTGTCTTTGACTAGTCATAACATACATTTACTGAATTTGTTAAATCTATGAGAATAGTAAATGAAGGAAAAAGGTGACTTTTTTTTGGAGCCCACAATAACATCACTGGAGAAAAGAAAAACTGGTGTTAGACAATTACACTTCCTCCTCCTTCTTCAGCCAAGGGACCAAAATCCTATAGTGGATAGGAAATATGCTGCACATAAATTCAGTAACCTGGCTTTATTTTAGATATCCCACATGGAATTAACTGTCTCTTATGTTCCCTTTAAACTATGTATCTATAGCTGTGTACAGCTACAGGAAATAAAAATATTTATCTTGCCTAAATCAGAGCTTCAGACATGCATTTCATAAGATTCTGCTTACAGAATTATATAAAATGACACTATGGAATCAATATTGCCCTTCAGTCATGGCAGAAAGAAAAATATAAAATATATACTTCCTTGTTTACAATATATGTAGCTTTCTGGAAAGACTAAAAAGTTATTTCTGAATAATATTCTTCTTGTCCAGMCACTGTTTAAAAACAAATCTGTATGGATGGTTTCCCCCAGCTTTCACTAGTAAGTTTTTAGAGAGGTAAAGATAAGCCAGGGACCACTCTGAACAATTTCTATCTTTTTTTTTTCTTTTTTGTGGTACAGACTGTACCAAAATCAGTTTGTATTAAAATTAGACTGTATCAGAATTAAGGTAAGCGAGAAATAGCATGCACACAGCCAGACTGAGATTTTATAGGTGAGGTTATAAAACAATATTCAGACCTTATGCAACTGGAGGCAAGTACTACATATATGCATTTTGCTAAATGAGAAAACTTGACCAGTAACACAGCTAATGGCCCATCACAGATTAAAAAAAGAAATAATACCATGTGCATTATTTGTCAGTGATTTCCTAAGAATACACATTTCAGTTTTCCTCTGCAAATGAGAGATCTACACCATTTGTTATAATGAAAGCTGAGAGTATAAGATAAATGCATCACTCAAGAGAACTGGAGGTCAAAGATAATGACCAGGAGTCAGAAGGGCTATATTAAAATTTTGAGAAATTCAAACACAGAATTTGTTTACAGTTTCAGAGTTTTCATGTTTTTGAAAGGAATAAATATGATATGCAGTTGTCTAACTTGCATTGTATTATACTGTTCTATAGCCTGCTCTTCAGCAGAAAATCTCCTTCATACATTCTAGGAGCCAGGACACTCTGGAGCCAAGGTGGGGCTTTTGATGTACAAGACTTGGGGCCTCTACCAGTCTGTAAGGATCTAGAGATAACGAACCTATATAGGTTCTATACAGAGAGTGATATAGCTCTTCAATGAAAGCACAGAAAGGAAACTACAATGATAGCACTACTTGATTAATCTCTCTCCTCCACCACTTTTCCTCTCCCACCTTCCTCTCCAGTGCATTACCCAAGGGCATTTTGCGATGAGACTGCCCTAAGACTACCTTTGGGCATGTGAAAGTGTCTTTCCAGTGAACTCAGAATAAAACACAGACTTACACTAACATGACTGATAATTTGAGATAACAGGGAAGTAAATAGTATATGCTCATATGAATGTCTATGCTCATCCATTTCTTCAGCTGATCAAGATCTCATCTCTTGCCCTTCAGACTGAAAATTCTTCAGGAATAAGGCCAAATGCATCTAGCTTTTAAGGAACAAATCTAAAAGGAAACTTCTGCAGTCATATGATTTGTCATGTCAAATAGTTGGACTCTCTTTGCCTGTTTTTAATTTGTGCTAAGTTCTGTTTTTCTGGAAGCCATGATGAAGACTCTCTCTTTTCATACAAAGATCTAACTTACTGTGGTGATGTTCATATACTAGTGGAAGATTTCTAAACTATATTAAGATGCACAGATAGCTCAGGTATACCAGCAGTGTGCATTAGCCATTCACTATGGCCAGAGAGGAAATGAGAGGAAATGTGGGGAGCCAGCTCTGAGATTGTGGGATCAAGAAAGAATTCAGGGAGAAAGATAAGGGGGCACAAAGGAAAAACAGAATGTGGCAGCCAAAGCACACCACCCTTTTGCAACATGAGTAACAAACTAGCTGGTGAAGGCCAGACAGTTTGTTCCAGCTGCATGGCGGAGAATGGAGCAATATGGAGGTATCACAGTTTGCCCCTGACCACAAAGGGTTGCATCCCGAAAAAATAATTGCTGCTCACAGACTAACTGTTGACCTATCACAGAATCACAGAATGGTTGAGGTTGGAAGGGACCTCTG
>NW_020450895.1:85228-257585 GCF_003343035.1 Apteryx rowi | reverse complement strand
AATGAAGTATGTCTGCTGCGCGTCCACATCCCACCTTCAGCAACTATAAAACAGAGGATAGCTCACTAAAGTTTTTGGAAGGGAAGAAAATTGAACCGCCGACCTGTTCACTGGAGATTGCTGACGAGCGAGCCTCCTTCTCCCCTCCCCCAAACAGGACGCCTCTTTGGTAAGACTTGCGCCTCCGACAAACGTCGGACGTTACCCGGGAAAATGTATTATTATTGAAAGTGCTTAATTGTTAGTTTGAGCCGACAGAAAGAAAATTTGTAGCAGCAAGTACATTTATCAACAGCAATTCCGAACCCGTTGTATCTGTCGCTTTAATAGAATCTTATTCTTTTTACTTTGCGAAACTGTCTCAGGGAAAGTCCTCAAACAGGGGGGCTCTGGCAGGCAAACGTAAATTACAAAGATAAGGAAGGGCCTTCCGTYCCTCCCTTTCACGCGACAGGGATATAGGGCTGAGATGACACAGACTTTCTTAGACTCTTTTATTTTAAGGTTTGCAGTAGTTTTATTGTACCCTTTTTGTCTATAGGCCTTTTATGCATGAGTAAAGAAACAGGAACAGTCTGAATAATAATCTATCATTAATATAGTTATTTGAAACTGAGTAGTAATTGTGTATAATTTAAAGTGAGTTGTCCCACTTCCTTCCTTCCCTTTCAAAAGAAAATGTGTCAATAATCCTTGTGAATTCAGACTCAGATGATGTTACCATACACTGTGACTGTGTGTAGTTATGGCAGACTAATTAGGGATCACTAGAGTTTCTTTTAGAGCAGACAAGAGCACTTTTAATGCCTCAGTAAAGTAGCACATGAATTCAATTAACTAATTTTGCTAATGAAATATAACAGAAAATAATTTTAATGCTTAGGTCTTGCATATGGGTTTTTTTGTTTGTCTATCCTTGTCAGAATACTACAGCTACATTAGCTAATGCCTTTTCTACTAGGTATTATTTAATTTTTGCAAATATATAAGTAAATATTTAGCTACTGACAGCTCACTGAAAAGGCTTGACTTTTCAGAATGGTGGAGAAATCTATGTTTTTTTCTTTAATTCTTCTAAAATAATTCTATATACAAAGAGTTTTAAACATTTGCAGTGATTTGTGTGAACTTGATACTCAAGTTAGGTGTATTTTGACTACTTTAAAATAGATAATGAAGAATAAAGGTAATTAATTTGTTCAGGACCAGATTATCTATGATTTTTGTTAGCTCATAGAAAATAATGGAGAGGAGATGTGCAACCTAACATACCTTTTTCACTCACTCCAGTGTAGAAAAACACATACAGTTGTGGGACACCATTTCATTTCTGCTGTCATTGTAAAAAATATTTTTAGCCACTGTTAAGAGCAACACTAACTACCCTCAAGAGTAGATGAAAAATCTTTCTGATATAACTTCAAAAAAGAATAGACTCAAACTCTTGCAGCAGTCATGGCAGAAAGCTTAAGATATCCAAAAGAAGAGTTTTTAAAGTATTACTAATAGATTTCTCCAAATGCTCCAGTCTCACTTTTCCACGGGTGACATGTTTGAACTGCAGATAAACTRAATCACTGCTACTGAGAGAATACAACCGGGTCTGACATGGGCCAGCATGCATCCAACAGGATTTATTAGCAAGACATTCTCTGGGTATATGACACTGTACAAATCTGGTGCCAGGCTTGGAAGCAGTTAGCAATAGTTAGTAAGTCTGGCAGATAACAGACAGCCCCACGCAGCACAGGCGCAGGATTCTCAGCAGTCAGAACAGGCAGAGCAGGAAAGCACGATATTCGTACACTGACATAGCCCTCGACAGAGACACTTTGGCTCAACATGGATCATTTTTTCTGGCTTAGCAGTGGTTCTGCTAAACTGAGTATGGATCTCCAGAGATATATCTTTGTATTACATGCCCCAAAACTCCAAGGTCCATTTGTCATCTTGGGATGGATCCAAACCCAAATGCATCTGCATTTAAACATGACAAGTTGATGTATTAGGGTAGCAGGGAGTGCATTGAGAGCAGTACTATGGTAGTTCTGCAGAATAGACCCAACCAAACTATGTGAAACTATTCAGCCACATTTACACTACAAACTCCAATGCTTCTGCTTTTGGGAATGCAGCGACACCTGAGACACATGGACAAAATCTATACGGACCAACCTCAAGCTGCCACAAAACTAATAAGGCCCAAAAGACTTGTCATACTTTGTTTAGTGACATTTGGGAATCTCCAAGTCATGCTGTTTATAACTCAAAAATCTTCTGAAACCCTTCATATTTGGGTTTTCCATTACTCAGAATATCCTAACTTTATAACGGAAGGTCAAGCGCACATGCATGTCCAAGTGCCTGTAAAAAGTAGTACTAGGATTTATTTGAGGGAATCAGCCTTACTTGCATTAACTAATAGTAAACATTGGTTTCAAGAGAAAAAAAATTACAATTCCTCATTACTGTCCCAAATTAAATATACTCTTTAAATTGTATGAGTCTTTCCAATGAACTGGAATTTGACTGGACCAATAGACATACACAGCCAAGAAGAAGGTAAAGAATGCAAAACTGCAATCATCAATTGCAAATGCGTGTTTCAATATCAGCTTGCGCATCCAAATTTATTAGCCATCTGCTTTTTTGTTGGTTGGATTATTTCTTCATTAAATGACTGCACGGTGTATATAAACACATTTTAAACCAAGAATTATTAAAGCACAATAGCTACCTGCCAGCAGATGCCTGAAATGTACTTTTACTTCCTTTTTTAATTATAGCTTTGCCGTCCTTTTTATATTCTCCTGCATCAGAACAACTATCAGGTTTACTACTATCACCTGAAGCAGTAGTTTAAAAGGACCCTGCTGGATGTTAGATTGGATAGACTGAATAATCTGCCCATGCTCTCTGACACCTAACTATTACTGTGGAGACAGAAACAATGACATAGAAAAACACTAATACAGTTAAAAACAGGAGCTTTTGCCTCTGCAAATATTTACATCTGGGGTTCAGTAGGGAAAAGGAGGATTAGGGCAGCAAATTCCTTTTTATGTACTTTCATACAAAAACAAATGCCCAATATTCAGTCCAGTTACACACTTCTCAGTGCTCAGAAGCACATGAAAGTTGCAAAACTTGTGACCAATCAAAAAACCATCACCAGGGTATCACAGAAAAGGTAGTCCCCTTCAGCCCTTCCCCAGGTAATTTGCTTATTTTGATATACTGGAAAATCTTCTCCTGACTTTCAAACTAGCAGTCACTATCCCCAAACATCTAAGGTGAAAGTCAGATTAAAACTCAGTTACTCTTACAAGCTGTTTCTTCTATATCATTACCTCTACTCTTCTGTCATCATCTAAAAGAGAAAGAGGATCCTTACATAGATCATGATGCCTGCGTATCTGTGATTACAATCACTGTAGTACATCGACATCTCTTAGACTCATTGACGGAGTAATTCCACTGAAATCAGTGGAAACACAACTGTGTAGAGATAGGCTTCACTATATATCATAATGGAATAAAAATACCAGAAGACTTCCGAGTAGTAGCTGGAATGTTTGTCCAGCATCATGTTCAGTAATGCACCAGTTTTTGTAAAAATATATTTTTTTCATCTTTCTGAGTTTGCTTCATATTTATTTTAAACTTGCACATTTTTGTTTTCCCTTCAAATTATTAGCACAATTTTTACTTCACCTAAAGTCTAGGCAGCTGAAAGAACATGAGATTGCTTAGTAAAACAGAAGACTTTGAAGCAAAGATTCAGAGAACATATATAAAGCCACGTTGCACTGACTACCCTTTAAATTACTTATTAATTTCAACACAGGGCAAACTCGGGAAAATTTCTAAACAGAAGAGAGGACATTAAATTTGAAGAAGGTAGAATACAAAAGACAGGCGCCTAAAGCTAGAGTTTTAGCTGGGCAGTGGAAAGCAGAGCATGATGTAGAATACAAAGAAAAGGCAGGAGGGCTAAGAGAAGTGATGGTCACCTTTGAATTTCAAAGAGGTGAAGTTGGAAGTACTGCAAATAATCCAARGAACAGGAAAGTAGAAGTTAAAAAGCAAAGATTTTTAGTAAATCAGTCAAATCAGAGATAATATAGCATGGCTGAAGAATAGTGAAGTATAAGAAAGAAGGGATTCATCAGTCTGACCTGAATAGAATACATAAACATTTTAAGGGAAATAATATACAGAACATGCATAACCAAACAAAGGGAAACAGAAGTGGCATTTAAGCTCTAGACGAGTTCAAGGCTGCCAAGAGAAGGACCTCTGAATAAGATCCCTCTTACTGTAGCTGTCTTTGTAGCTGTGGTATGTTTACAGCACAGCTTGGGCAACAGCGAGCTGGAGAGGAAAGTGCTATAAAGTAGGACAAAAGAAGGTCCCGACGTACTCTTTCCCGATTTGGATGAGCACTCTGACCACGAAGCAGCTAGGTAGGAAACACACTGCTGTAAGCAACAGCTGCCACCACAGACTGTAAGAGTGCACTCCTGGGCCCCCAAGGATCCCACAGAGAGCCTTTGCTCAGGAAAACCTCCTCCAGGGGTCCTAACACAGTTTAGGAGTAAGACAACCCTCACGTGGTGCCTTTGTCTCAAGACAGAGGCACTTTTATCATAGACAGAATATCGGACCAGAAGTATTTCCTTTATTTACTTCCAAGACAAAAGAAAAGTCCAATTTACAGATACAAATGTTGGGTTTAACCAGACCTTAGCTACTGAAGCCCCACTCTCCTTTCAGCTGCTCAGCTTTAACACCTAACAAGAAGAATGTTTACCATCAACTGTAAAAACCTTCCAGAGCTGGGAAAGAGAAAACCTTGAATTTATTAGCTAAAGGAAACAGTGACCATGAATAACTTAACAATAACGTACATTACAATCCTGGGATGTATTGGCAACATCTTTTCCCTAACAACAAGTAAAGTTAGTGCCACTGTGCAGAAACTGTGACCATCCCCTCTGGATTGGTGTGCACAATTCCAGCATCCATAGAAGAGAAAGCCCCTGCTTTAACAAAAGCCACTCAGCGTAATTAGCTTAGTAAAATAAAAAATTGGAAAAGGATATAATTCATTAAAAGGGGAAAACTGTGGAATGAGATGGTATTAGCGTATGAACACATGCACACCAAACAGAGGATTCCCAATGGATTTCTAAGAGGCATAGTGGAGGCCAGAAGCTAATTCATATTGATGCTGATCTTGGGCATAGGATTAAAGGGTTTATCTGACAGTTACCTAGGAAAGCAAAGGGCTGAACTTGATGTTTCATTAGGTTGTCCCATAAACCACAACAAAACAAAGATAATTATTAAAAACTAATCTGTCATTAATCTTTGGTCCCAAAACTGTAAAAGTGAGTTATAAAGTAGAAGTAATGATAAAAACTGCATACATATTTATACATGTTTTAGAAATCACAGAACAACTATTATGCTACTTAAAATAAGTCTTTCAAAATATTAGCTTTGAAAAGAAATGTGAGCCAATAATTGCATTTTTCGGTGCATAACTCCATAGTTCTTAACTCAGACTTTGGCACTTCAGCATTTGAACAAAGTCRAATGATTGTCAAGATGCTGAGTTTCTTTAATTTTTTGGCTTAACCTCAGATCTAAACACCCATACTTGAAATGTTTAAACTTAACAAATAAGTTTGAAAACTAATCTTTTCTTATCCAAGAGTTTTCAAACTCTAGAACCATAGTTTCAGTGAACATGGATTGAGAGCCAATACAAAAATAACAGAATTAAAAACTGAAATTTCTATTAAATATTTAAATATTATGGTTATTTTCTTAATATGTCAACTATAAACTCTGTATTAACTTTTGGTAGAACTCTGGGGTTCTTCTGGGTCCCCAAATAAAAATATAAATTCCTATGTTGTTCCTAAGCCTTGTTGTTATRTAATATTAATATTATATAACCCCATAGCAAGTCCTTCTACTCTAYACAGTATATTGTCACTTAGCAGTTGAATAGTTACAGCTCTATTAATTCATTTTCTGTGTCCATATACGAATTGAATTCTTTCAATCATATGTTAATGTAATGCTATTACATTACAGGCCCACAATTATCCGGAAAACATAGCTTGCATTTAGACCATTGTAACTTAAAGGTTATGGTTTACCTCAAATCTGTTTAATGCATTTACCATTTTAACATGTTGSCAGTTTTACTTTCCCAAGAGCTAGGGTAAAAAGACACATCATTTTTGACTAAACAAATTGTGCCCCAGGCAACAAATCAAGAGCACTGAATATAAAAACACAGACGGAATTTTTGGTTTTCAATTGTTCCACGAGACAGGTGCTTTGCCCTATTCAGTTTGTCAGAGTTCATTATTAGATATGAGCTTTTACACTTTCCATGCCTGGACGAAGATTTTTCAGATGACAATACCCAAGGTTAATCTCCTAATGGTTAACAGACAAGATTTTGCCTACAGTGTCACTTAGCTTAGAAGAATCCACCATTAAATATTTAGTCATGTCAATCAAGCACCATTTAAATTCTAGTTAAATGCATCTTTTTGGTTCTGCTTTACTTAATTAGTTATAGAACAACCAAGCACTCTGAAAAGTACCTGGGGACATTTTGGAAAGCACACAAGACAAAAAAAACCCAACAACAATATGGGGGTTTCAGATATGTTTTTAAACATATTTTAATATATTTAACCTTTTGTTTTTTACACTAAGTTTATGAAGAGTAAGTTTTTTCACTGGCTGCATACTCTCAAGTGCTAATTAAAGCCTTATTTAGTTAAAGCACTTCACAGAGTACTAGAGCTCAAAGGCTATAGCATATCAGATGAGCTTTAAGAGTTCACACAGGGAGTCATGCTTTCACTGTTATCTATGAAATAAGCTACTGYCCTTAAAGAATCACAGTAATGAGCTTTGCTATGCAGGAGACATCCCTCAGAGCTCCTTCCAATCCCCAAAGACCTTCCCTCAGATTTTAGCTACTTCCTTTCCCCTACCTCCCTGCCTCTTCAGTCTCCTGCAACACACATCCAGCCCTTCAGCCTCAGCAACTCCAGCAGACACTGTTAGCAAGTCCTGAACTTTTTTTTTTTTTTTTAACCATATGGTGCATTTTTCATGTGGACAACCAAAACTGGAACCCTTGTGGTTGTGCCCTTCCTACAGCTATATTTGTTAACACTTATTCTCCATCATTTAAAAAAGCTACAATGTTTCAATTTACTATGATTTAAGCAATATTCTTCAAGAACATGCTCCTGAAGCCTTCCTATAAAATGATAGGTGACCTTAAACTTTGTTCTGTCTTCTCTGTGAGAAAAGCAAATGGCAGAAGCTAGAACAGGAAATCCAACTTTGCTATTTAAAGTCATGATTTCCTCACTGGGACTAATTCTGAAGATATACACATCTCATTTGCACTGACTCCAGTGAATCACATGTTCCAATTCAGAATTAGGGCTAATGTACAAGCTCTGTGTATGAATATAGAAAACCTCATATCTGGCTATTGCTTATAACAACCCCCCAAAATTTTGTCTGGTGTTAAAAAAGTATGTTGAAAACCAAGTAAGAAAAAAACTGGAATCCTATTTTTAGGGATTTACACAGTTCTCACTTTTCATCTTAATGCATAAGGTCCCTACTTTGTGGCTTCTGATTCTCTTATTCTGTGTATTTGATGGGGCACCRAATTCTGATTCCTGTCAGTGAAAGTTCTGCATGCAGAGAAAACACCAGCGACCTTGGCGGGCTGAAGGACAGTATTTGTGATGAAGGTGTTCCTGCAAAGGTATATTCCAGCAGTGGAAGGCACTTTCTCTGTACACTCATTTCTTTATTTTCTAATAAGAAGTCTAATGAATCTCTAATGTTATGGGAAAATCCAGGTTTTTAAAATGAGACCATATCGGTTTAAGGATTTTTAGTAGGTTTGGAGGGGGGAGGAGGAATATTCTAAAAAAGCACATGTGTATATGACTGCAGTAAGTTGCTCTGTGCCAAAATAAATAAAAAGACTTACGGAAACAAAGTCATATGGAGCTTATCAATGTGCCTGATTCTTCTTTTTGCAATTTGCCTCCATTTCTTTTATTTCATGAATTCAGTGGTGAAATCCAAATCATAAAAGGCATATAGGTAGACAATTTAAACCTTCTAAATTTTTAACCTATTTTCATCTCAAGCATTATTTGATGCCAATAAATGGGCAAAAAAACCATGACACTACACTCCTGAAAAAAAATTGGGTTTGCAAAATTTTTTGCCATATTTGATGACCTTCACCAGGTAAAGAAAGCCGCAGAGCACGACAGAGTTACCACACTTAAGATGCCAAAAGTGCTCCTAGATTTTATGTGTTAGGTAAGGCTCTTCCTAAATTCATGCTGGCAGGATCTCTTTCCAGTTCCTTGCTTGCACCACTGAATAGTCAGAGAATTTAAGCTCTTGCTTTAAAAGAGCCATTTCGCTGTTTAGGTGAGTACCAAAGCAGGGCAGACTGAATCTTACCCTAGCAGTTATTCCAAGTGATTTAGGCTGTTCAGCTTCACACAGTTTTGCCTTGTACGGTCCAAACATACTGTTTATTGCTTCAGAAAATGCAATTCTGGTCTGCCCTGTTATTGCAGCTAGCAGATGGGCTTCTAATCTACATATAAAACATCAAGGTATAAAAATAATACAAACAGAATAAAAATATTAAACATTACATAACCCACACATACCTACTATGGCATTTTTTTTTTCCTGCCTCAGGCTATCTTTCCTTTTTAATAGTGGATGTACAGCAACAAAGGGCTTTAGGTTTTTTTACCCTTTCAATTTTGCTTTTCAAACATCCGCCTGTACTGCCTGGAATACTTAAAGCCCTCTAACCAGTCGTTGAATAAAAAATACACTTCTTCCTTTGTTCTCACCATTCTAGATTCTACGGGTTGGTTTCCATGACTTCAGCACAGTTCTCATTTGTATACTCCGGTTACAGTTGGTGATAAAATTTGCACTGCTTTCAGTGGGATAAATTTTGGCCCAAACTATATACTTTTAAAAAATGCTGTTTTGGTTGCCTGAAGAAATTAATCAAAATGTACATAGTCTCATTAGAGATGTGCAGATTCTATTCCAAAATTGGCAGGTTAGGCTTGATGTTGACTAACAGTCAAATATACCCAAAAATATACAGGATATACAAGGCAGAGAAGTTGGATAATTGTTTTCAAAATCAAATTATTATTTTTTTATTTAGTTAGTTTTATTTTCTCAAGTACAAATGTAGTAGAAAAATTTACAAATAACTAAAAGACTTTGTGGAGAGTAAGCAAAAATACTTGGACAACTGAAAGTTTGTGGGTTTTTTTTTTGGTTTTGTACTGCAAGAATCATTCCAACATAGTGGAAATACACTGGGTTTACGTAAAGGAATGCAACAAATTTACCTGAAATACCTAATGATTCAACTTTGATTACACTACACAATATTATACACATGAGAAAAACATAGTAGCAGTTGCAAATAGGGTGCACATAAGAGTTGGAGGTGTCCTGGGCAAGCCCATAAGAAAAAAACAGAAAGCTTCAGAGAGCAAAAGTGTGGAACATCAATCAAACAGCAGAACAATATGAGAGTAGAAATGTAAGTAATAAAAAACAAAAGCCTGCAGTAGTGAACAACAAGCTGATTATTTGCCTTATCTCAGGGTCATCTATCCCCATCTTGTCTCTCTGTGAGATAACTATTGACTTTTCAAAAGCCATGATCCTCAGCTGTTCTCAGCACTGTTTAATATTGTGCATGTTTCTGGGGAGGCTTAGATCTAGCTCAGAACTACAGCTCTGCTTGGTTTACACAGTACTAGTCTTTTAACTTCAGTCACTAGGTTCATAGATTGCTTCAGATCATATGTAAGAAGGCGTTTGAACCAGTTTTGAGGGAAGTGTGTGAAGCACTTTTGTCTAAAATGAATGAGAAATATTCTGAGCTGAGCAGTTTTGTTTGGAACTTGACAGCTTTGCTAGTTCTGTGAATTCCTAGCCCAGTACTTAACCAGTTCTCCTTTCTTAAGCAAAGTAATAACTGCTTTAGATTGAGGTGTTTCATGGGACAGAGGATGTGCATATGAAACAGTAGGTCACAGGACTGTCACTTACTATTATTCTAGGCACTTAAGCAACTTACAGGGTGCTTTCAGGATGTTTCAGAAGGGAATGAAAACACTGCTGAATTTAACAGAACCAATGCTCATTCTTATGATACAGACTGCTGTTTCAAAGAGAAGAAGAATTAGCTGGAAAGGAATCCTTTGTCTAATGCTTACAGTTTCCTTCTTGATTGCCTACCATAACTGAATATAGATACTCTGGTCTTCCTTCTTTCTTATGTTTAGTTTACTGACTTATGTCCAGAGTAAGAATGCATTTTGAATAGTTTCATGTAGAAGTCTTATTTGGATACCTGGATTAAATTATGGAGAAAATCTTACCTTGATAATGTCAGTCATAGGCACCTTAACACAAGGCTGAGATTGTGAATCACTCCTTTCCTACACGGAAAACCGTAGGTGTAAATAAGTGTTTGCACTCACTATTACCCAAGTAGTGGTGAACAGATGGTAAATTGTTCAAACTGATAGAGATCTGGACAGACATTAATGACAAGGAAAACAAAGTGATTTTCTAAAGTAAATTTTAGCCCTAAACACTGAAAAAGTTCACTGTTCCCAAGCCTGACTCAGGAATCGGGCACAGGAGTGTACTGTCCTCTCGAAGAAGAAAGTATAGCCTATTCTTACTTTCATATTTCTTCTTTCCTCATGCTGTAAAAGAAGAGACTTCTTACCCTATGAAGCAGAGAATGTGTTTACCCAAGTGGAATGGAGGGTACCTTGCCCAGTTGATTTTAAATAGTAGTGCTGTAAGGCTTCTAATCCTGAAGGGCTGGGTTCATTCAGCTTGCTACCGCTGAACATTGGATCCGCACTCTCTCCATGATACTGAGGAACTAACTTTCTGGCAGTTACCCTCTGCTGTTCACTATTTTACATATATTAAAAAGGCCTCTACAAGACAATCTCCTTAAGTCCTAAGACTGTAAGAAATTGCACAGTTAATTACCCTACTCATCAATTTTTCATGCTTTGCCTTTGAAATGTCTAGGCTTTGATACATTATGTCATTATTTTATGCATGAACAGTCATAAGCTGTCAATGCATTCACCCTACACAGATCTTTCAAATGGAAAGATGCTCCAGAAAAGTATCAGCATCACAAAACAGTCAGAACTCTGGACAAAAAAAAGATGATTTCAGAGAAGAAAAAGGCAAGAGGCACATAGAAAATAATGGCTGCAGCTTTCTTCTTAAAGTTAAAAATAATTTATTATCATAAACTCATCATTAAATTTAATACTTGTACAGGCCGCTGAAGTTTTAAATATCTTTTTGACAAAGAGGAGTGGGACTTTAAAAGAATAAAAAAGCAAAAACACAGATAGTAACAACGCAAAATAAAGATATATTGCTTTATAAGTCTTCACAGAACATCATTTCTACTAATTTCTGTTGCTAAGGCTTTTAGTTCTCCTTAGGAAAAAAAATGAAATAAGAAGAGCTTAGGAATCATAAAAACAACAGAAATGGTTCAAGCAATGTTAGCTGACAGTAGTAGCAAACAACTCAAAGAAGCATTGAGAAATAAAAGGCAAGGCATTTGTCATGGCATTTACTACAGAATACTACTGTTTTGCTGACTCAGAAGACATTTTTTTGTAGAGAGATTGAGAGAGGGTTTAGCCTAATTCTGCAAGCCATTTGTAAAACATTTTCCGTGATACTCTTTCTAATAACTTTTCTCAGCTGGGAATACAAAACATTACTTTCTGCTAATATGACTTTTCATTCGTCCATTTTATATTGCTTAGTCTTCACAAGAGAACCTGCTGCTTGTGTAGTCAGTGTTAATCAGAATTTTAAAAAGAAAAGCACTGCAGAATTTTAAGTACTAATAAACATGAGAAGCCATGTAGATTTTTCAAAGAGATATGTGCAATAAGCCAATGTTCATAACAAATTTGATTCCTAATAACGGTGACACAACCTCCTCAAGATATTTAAACTCTAGCAAATTTTGAAAATGGTAGGTACAACAAAATGAGCATCATATACAAGCTGCAGCACAGTTGCATAAGGCTTCTATGAATATATTATGATCCAGAGAAGCCACTGTATGCAAGTGCCTTTCAGCATTTAGCAGAATACATGCAAGAATCCGACATGCATCTGTTTGCAACTTAAATGAGTTCCGTTTTATGGAAGTTAATTAAGTTTTCCTTTACACTAGGCACTAAAAGTCACATTTCTATCACCACTGAATGTCAGTTCAGCTACACACAGGATTCATCAAGCACCAGCCATCTACCCACTCTGCATTATGAAATGTTCTTAAGGACTTTTCTACTTAATTTCCATATATGGCTTCACATTGGAAAGATTAAGAGTTTAATTGTAATATTCTTCCCAGTCCTGTTCTTCACAAAACATTCCCACAGATCTGACCCCAGAGAGATTCACAGCAAAATCTAACTCCATGTGGCTGAAAAAAGGACATTTTTGCATTAGCAAGGAATGTTTAATTGTTCTAAACAAATAATCTGAGTGTCATCTCGAGCCTCAGCCACCAGCCTTCCATCAGTGATCCACATTCTCTAAATGTAGTTAATTTTTAGTTCTCTTTCTGCATGCCCCCGCTTAGAAATTTGAAACTCTTCCTGAGGCTGCTCGTTCAGATCATTCCTGCAGTCAGTCAATTTTTGTTAACTGAAATGCTCTTGGGTTCTTTGAGCATGGCCCTGCCTGGCTCAGGAAGAGATGTTCATTACTGCTACTTTTTCTCCTCTACGAGTATGACTATTTTAAGGGCTTTGTCAAAGAACATACAGTGTTGGGATATTTGGTAAAAATTAAATCATATTATTTGCATCCTTGTAGTGTGACTTAATCCATAATAGCTTTCCACCAGTTAATATCTGGTCAAATATAGAAATGGGGATAAATACTAGTCTTTTAAACCCCAATTCTAAACCCCAAGACAATCCTAACAGTCAGGCTCTGACTACATTTACATTCATGTAAATGACTACATTTACATTCATGAAAAGTATCTTCTCCTCTAAAAATACAAAAGCCACTAGAATGGTGTTTGTCTCTGGTGAACGGTTATTTGAGCCAGACTGGATGATGTCATTTTAGGTTAGTTCCAGAAGTACGTTTTAGGTGACCACCTCACAAAACTTGAAAAGAAAACTGATTTCAGGAAAATGCTGTGCACATCATTAAGGACTGCAAAAATGCTAGTATCCAAAAACATTATTTTTTCCTGAATTGTAAAGGCATTTGGAGGTTTGTGGGGTTTGTTTTTTGTTTTTTTTTTTAATTTAAAATTATGAAGAGTCATTCARTTGTGAGCAACTGCTTTATTTCTGTCTTTACTTGTGTGTCAGCCTTTCATGACTTTGCTGATCATATTCATTACCTCTTCGGAGCAGAGCATCTGACCTTGCAATGGCAAGAATAGCAATACAAAAACAGATTGTACAGAGAGCATAGAAATTAAAGACAGAAAAGAAAATGAAAACTTCTGGTGAGTTTACCACAAATGATATGATATATCTCCCTGAAAAGCAGCACCAGATGTACACAACAGTTGGAATATCTGGTTCTTCTACTGGAAGAAACACAACACAGATGTTTCTTACTGTATGAAAATATATGAAAGAGATTGAAAAACATGATACTACCAGATATGTCTTAGGGAGACAATAATAACGTTCTGTGCATAGGCAAGGTAGATGATTTAATTATAGACCTATAGGCCAAAACCATCCTTCCTAATATTTCTGAATATCCATACCTACATGTATCTGGAATTAATGGTATTAGACATTTTTTGCCAGTTATAAAAAAGAAAGATTTCTAGAACAATGGAGGCAAATTCCCAAAGRCATTAGACTGAAGGTAAGACTGATCATCAACTTTTTTAAGAGTTCTTATAAATGGTTAGAAATATAGGAGCAATGTTTGGCTGGAACTGTGGTTGTCAGAAACACCAGTCACCTGCAGAAAGCAGTAAGAAAGCCAGCAAAAGTTACAAAACATTACTGGAGTAGAGTTCCTTGAGCTGTAACAAGGATGGAAAAGTCAGCTTAGGAAAATCCCTGCTGCTTGTTCTTACTACATTAAGAAAAAAAAAAGACTATGTACATTCTGAGAAAGTCAATAGGTCTCTGTGGAAAACAAACAAAACAAACAAAACAAAAAACCTCAGTCATTAATTTCTTCTCATCAAAGGAGAAACAACCTGGCAAGGTTTTCTACTGGAAACCACTTGGGCCAACAGCAACAGTTTAATAATAATTTTGTCTTTATAGGTAAATCTTGGCTAACACACTTTGGATAGACAGTGTAAAAGGAGGGAAAGCACTCACTGAAACAAAAACACCTTTCATATCAAAAAAAGGAAATTTCTAAACATAAAGTCAAAATACAGCAACAATAACTAAAATGAGGTTTAAGAAAGCATTTTTTATACACAGGATTCTTAAATCCAATAATTAGTCATGACCTAATCCTTTTGGAAACTCAGTGCCAGCTCTTAAAATATAATCAATCAATAAAATAATTCTTTCTTCTAGTTTGGCTGGGTTATCCTTATACTGGAAAGAAATTATAATGATGTCCACAGGGCACAGAACAAATATTTCTTAAATTGCAGACTGGGACAAGAATCAAAATATTTTAAGGAAAATCTGAAGCCTGTTCCTACATGCAAGTGCAGAAAGTCAATCTGGATGAAAAGTCAAAAAGGTAAAYTCTTATATGAAAAACTTATTTTAAAAAATGGAAAAATATGTCTGTTTCAGTATAAAATTTTTGACAAAAATTAAAATTCTGGAAAAAAATCCCAAAACAATGTGTTTTTTTTTCTCAGTTCAGAATTATTGATGAAATTCCTTTTAGAAGTTGTGCCCTTCCTTGTGCACGACAGGCTGCCTCTTTAGATTGTATCACCCCTCCTGCAGTGGAGACTTCATTAGCACCCTCTGTTTTTGATATTTTGTAGGGACATAGTTTAGCTCAGAAGCCCGGCCCCACAGAAGGCAGACATAGTGCAAATGAACAACGATGGAGCCATATTTGCTAATCTCTCCTTTCCAGGAGAGAGACCGACCAATGACTTCAGGAAAAAATAAATTATGCAGAAAACTAGGCATTAAATGAAAAACTTTAAATCAGATGCAAGACAAATGCAGACATTTTCCATCAAAAGAGTTTGCACTGAAATTTTTTCAACAACTCCTACTGTAATTTGCACATATAACTTAACTGATCCCCAGGCAGAGATCTTCCTGTGCAACAGGATACCCGGACTCCTGAGAACAGGCTGGGAGGCCCCCCTCTCCAGGCTGCTCTGGAAGCAGCCGTTCTGAAATCCTCGCCAGTCCCAGCAGTTGTAACCGGGAGCAGACGCGAATCAGGAGCCTACCTTACCTTCATCGTGATTAGGTCAGAATGATGCAACTCTGGAAGAGCCGCCAAATGTACCTTTAGCTGTTTCTTATTAAGTCTACTGAATGGGAGGAAGAACCCTTAAAAAAAAGTAACTGTACCTTAGCAGTTTTTTGAAATTATGGCCACTGCTTGGTGCTGCTTGGTCCCAATTTACAAACAAAACTCTTCCATAAGAAAGAAGTCAGGTTAGGGTGGCCTAACCGACAAGCTAAATACAGAAAATGAAATGAGTGGCAGGTCAGGTATTTTCTAAGCCCAAAAGCCTATCTAGAAAGCAAATTTTTCTTTCTGAAGCAGTAACAAACAGACCGATAGTCAGTCTTTGCTAGTCTGGAACTTGCTCTCCCTTCTAGTGTAACCCAACRGATGTCTCAGCTACTCTTCTTCCCAGAGATTTAACACAGTCCTGCAACTAAGCAGTGATTTTGGTAGCTCTGTAAAAACTGTAAAACCTGCTAGATCCAGTCCACTCAGTGGAGGTCCCAAGGCTTGAGCGGAGGGTGTGGGTCAGCAGCCCCCGGCGTGTCCTGCAGCTTCCGCAGATCAGAGAGAAGCTACAAGCACTGCCCTGGCACATCTTGCTGTGGAAAATTTGTCTTCAAGTGATGACAGCAGTGACAGGGTTGGGTAATGAACCCAACATTATTCACTGTCATTCAGGGTCATAAAGCATCCTGCCCTGAACCAATTTCGTTCTATCATCTGATTCTTCCAAGTGTAGCCAGCCTATTTGTTATTACATAAATATATGACAAGCACCTGGAAGGTGAATGGATGCGCACTCAGATATAATAGAAATAAATGAATGTTTGGGGGGTTTAAGTCTTCATTTATAGTTAATTCAATTTCTATGGCTTAAATACTGACTGTGTCCCTTCCCAGGTTATTTATTGTTTTTAAAAAGCTCTGATTCTGCCTCACAGCATCTATCATTGCAGTATTAATTATGGACATGTTTTTGAGTAATCTTGCCAAATTTTTATTTCTCAAGAAGTTCCACTGAAAATACCCACTCCCACTGAGCAAGCAGGAAACTCTGAAAACATTTTTTTAAAGAAAGGGCCCCTTAAAAGTAGGTAGAGCCCTCTCATCTTTCAGCAAGAAAAGAGCAGGAAAAATGTTTGTTTCTTTATGTTATTAGTTAAGGAAAACCACCTTTAAATGAACTGCACTTGCAGACTTTCATAAACAGGATTTTGGTTTTGCCTTGAAAGAGTTGAGCTATCAAAGCATTTTTGTCCCAGATGGTGGTATTAAATCAATATCCTCAATTGAGAAACCCCCAAAAGAATGCAAGCTAGAGCATCCATGCTAGTTTTCACTGCCATATGTTAGCATCTGATAGGGAAATCATGGTGCATTCTTCTCTGTTAATTCTGAGGTGCATTGTGTGCTTCCCAGGATAAAAATTATTTAAACTTTACATCAGTTTTGAATCTAGTATTATATATCTGAATTGACATTATGTAAAACTCAGTATCCAAACTATTTTCTCAGTTGTGAGTATTAACATGCATTGAGTTTAAAAGATTTATGACAAATGTTTCAGACAGGTAAGTGTATATGTTCCAGTGGTTTAATGCCATATAATAAAATGTCATATTTGCTGAAGTGAACTTTGATCATAATGGTCAAAAGATTTTAAGTTTTCTATTTTGGTATTTGCTTATAGCAAATGCAGTAAGTTTGTCACTATGATCACAAATATCAGCCACTAATGTTATGGCTACTAATAACCATATACAGCAATTCAAAAGTCATAGGAAGGTCTGCATTAAAAAAACAGCAGCTTACAATCCTGCTTCCTCTCTTCTTCACAGACACCAAACATCATCTTTCAACCTGACTGAATGACTAAAGCAATTAAGAAAAACTCAGTCTGCATTTAGCTCAAAGTTTGCTTACATTAGACCTGAAAAAATACTTGTGAGCCTTAAGTTTGTCTATTTTTCCTCTGCTATAATGACATGTGCAACTGATTGCCTCTCTCAGCAAGCTTTGCTCACTTAAAATACTGATATTGCTTTGAATGCAAAGTGGAGGACAAGGTACATTGAAGAAAAGAGGGGAATTAAAAAAAAATAGTGTAAGAAGTAAGGCGAATGTCTCCAGAATGAGACACATCAAGATGGAACACCTGCACTTAAGTTGGACAAAAAGACTGCTTGTGAGTATGGCTCACTAAAGTCTGATCCTAGCAGTGGGCATTATTACCTATTTCTTTTCCACATTTTTGGAGGGCAGAAGCAGAGTTCAGTGTAATTGTTCCTCTCCCTAACGCAAATAACCATAGAGACTTCAAGTTTGAGATATAGGAGGCTGTCCTATGATACCTCTAAATCCCATGGAAACGGTAGACAAAGCCGCTATGAAGAATCATTATTTAGCTTTATCTCCAGATGTTACTGAATGTAAAGAAATCACAGAATCACAGAATGGCTGAGGTTGGAAGGGACCACTAGAGAACATCTAGTCCAACCCCCCKGCTCAAGCAGGGTCACCTAGAGCACATTGCACAGGACTGTGTCCAGATGGCTTTTGAATATCTCCATGGAAAGAAACTCCACAACCTCTCTGGGCAACCTGTGCCAGTGCTCTGTCACCCTCACAGTAAAGAAGTTTTTCCTCATGTTCAGACAGAACTGTCTGTGTTTCAGTTTGTACCTGTTGCCTCGCATCCTATCGCTGGGCACCACTGAAAAGAGTCTGGCCCCATCCTCTCTACACCCTCCCTTCAGATACTTATACACACTGATAAGATCCCCCCTTAGGCTTCTCTTCTCCAGGCTGAACAGTCTCAGCTCTCTCAGCCTTTCCTCATATGAGACATGCTCCAGTCCCTTCATCATCTTAGTAGCCCTCTGCTGGACTCACTACAGTAGCTCCATGTCTCTCTTGTACTGAGAAGCCCAGAATTGGACACAGTACTCCAGATGTGGCYTCMCCAGGGCTGAGTAGAGGGGGAGGATCACCTCCCTCGACCTGCTGGCAATACTATTCCTGATGCACCCCAGGACACCATTGGCCTTCTTGGCCACAAGGGCACATTGCTGCCTCATGCTTAACTTGGTGTCCACCAGCACTCCCAGGTCCTTCTCCGCAGAGCTGTTTTCCAGCAGGTCAGCCCCCAACCTGTACTGGTGCAGGAGGTTATCCCTCCCTAGGTGCAGGACCCTGCACTTCCCTTTGTTGAACTTCAGGAGGTTCCTCTCCGCCCACCTCTCCAGCCTGTCCAGGTCTCTCTGAATGGCAGCACNAACTTGGTGTCCACCAGCACTCCCAGGTCCTTCTCCGCAGAGCTGCTTTCCAGCAGGTCAGCCCCCAACCTGTACTGGTGCATGGGGTTATTCCTCCCTAGGTGCAGGACTTTGCACTTCCCTTTATTGAACTTCATGAGGGTCCCCAAAACATAAAATTACTCAATAAGCCAGGTATAACGGAGCATTGAAGAGAAAAAGGAGATAAAGTGCTAAGAACCTTAAAGTCATCCATTGATAATTATTTGTCAACTGCTCCTTTCCTAAAAAAGCAAAAAAAAATCACAAGATAATGGTATTAAAATAAAGAGTAACTTCTAAAAAAAAATCTTTCTTCAGAGGAACTACGGGTATCAGAAATCAATCTCTTTTCCTTTATGTGAAATGTCAGGCTGAACAGGAATAAAGGAAGAGTTTTCCCATAAGCACAGTTGCTGACCATGACATACACTCTTTAGAACCGTATTTTAGATCCAATAAGTACCTTGGCAGGTTTCTGTTTTATTCATATGCCATGGTTAAGATGCCATTGTTGATTTTGGCATCACAGACAAGCAGAAAGGAAGATGGAGACAGGAGGTAACTTAACTTGGTAGATCACAACTTTGTGATACTAAACCCAGAGCAGCACATTAGAAGTCTACTCGCATACCTTTGTTCCATGACAATTATCAAAATTAGATTAGATTATCTGACCTTAACTGAGAAGGAAGGGACACAATATTAATACTACCTCCCATATTTTACACAAAGATTCAGCCTATGCTAGGAGTTCTTACAAAATATGAACACGTTCATTCTGTATTAAGTCTTTGTCACATTATCAGTTCAACTTTCAGATACATTTTATTATTATATTTCAGATATTTTGGTATAAAAAGAGGTAAACTGAATCCCAAATCCTTGCAATAATGTAAACCACTTCAGGTAGAACTCTTGTCTCATTCTCTACCATTATCCCAAGAATGTGCTTTCTTTTTAAAATGAATTTTGCAACAGTAGTTGCAAACTGAAGATCTAGCCTCACACTGTTCTGAGATTTTACAATGTTTCTTACACAAGTAATGGTAGTTACTAGTTGCATCATTGTCAGGTTCGAATTCAGATGACTTGCCTTAGTCACTACGATTTCAACAGCGAATGCACATTCTGAACTGGAAACAAAGGCTATTTGTTTAAAGTCTAGTGAGGACTAATTTGCTTCCTTCCAATAACTTTCTCCCCAAACACCAGGTACGTTCCATAAATTACTTACGTAGAAAATGCTCTGACTATATCTATACTTGTAAATTCACACATACCAGGGAACATTCACACATATATTTACTTTATTAGTATAGATATACTGAATACTATTGAATATTAACTTTTTCTTTTGTACCTCTATCAATGCAATGCAGCGTTGTATCTCCAAAGAAGCCACTTGGAATTATTTAATTAGCGCATAACAGAAACAAAACCTTTTTTCTTACATATTGAATGTGGCACACTACTTGAAAATTTCAGATATATGTAGTAAAATATAAATTTAGACCTAAAACTCAGATTAATTTAAGCTTTATTTAGTCAGATGCTAACACTATTTCATTTTTTTTTTTTTAAAAAGAAAACAGACTTTAAGAAGGGCAACCTGTCTTAACAAATAAAAATAAAATATGCACAATCTCAAGCTAAATTTATATTTCAATGATTTAACAGTTAACTTCATATATTTAGAAGTGCAACGACATGATGAAGAACACAAAGGAGGAAGAAACCAGGCATATAGAACAATTATTGCCCTTACAATACACATTTGCCAGATGGAAAAGGATAAAAATAGTAAAGAAATAATCAGTAAACTCTTTAAAAACAAATGTGTTTTAGTATTTATCTCAGTTATACTAACTTCACTAAAATAAATCCYGATTTAAGGTTAATCCCAAGAAGACTTCTGCATTCTCAAAGTGAAGTAAATGGGACAACATTGCATATGTCTGCAGTTAACAAGCCTTTCTAAACAACACACAAATAGAAGGCCAGATAGATATAACAATATCTAATATTATGACTATGTAAAATACAAAAACACACTTTGTTTAGAAATACAGTTTTAAACTACTGTAAAAGTTACATAATTTCTTTTAAACTTGCCCTAGGTAAGAGGAAAAAAAGTTCTTTACCTATTATTATCTATTATTTACCTATTATTACCTATTTTCAAAAAAAAAAAAATCCAAAAACTGAAACCCTGAAGCAACTATTTACATAATGTAGGGCAAGTTTTTGCTTTTGTGAATTTTTACTCAGTTTTTATCTATATGGTACCAAGGATCCAGATGTATACACTGAAACTCTGGAATATTATGCTTAATACTTACAGTTACAGGGTACTTAATTGTATGGTTTTGGAGAAGAATGCAATGAATATCCCTAGGATGATGCTTTTTCTGATTTATATGCTTATTTTGAATTTCAGACAGATCTCTTCCAAAAAAGCTCAAGTTCAATGAACAGTGTTTGCAAGCGCTCTCTTAACCAGCCTCCATATTAGCGCCTTGTTTTCTTTGTAATACAGACAAGAAGCATCAAGTCTGTTGAAAAACATGGACTTGCTTTTTCTAATTACATCATTCTCCTTATTTGCACATGGTAATTGCAGACTGCTTATTTTTTAAAAGCACTTGGTAGTGACATGTAGTATTTAACATTTTTAAAGTGTTTTGAGAAATATAAAACATAAAAACATAAAGCTTACAAAAAATATACTACAACTAAAGCAATTCTTGAGCTATATAAGCAGAAGCCAGAGATAAAGCTAGTCTTAGAAACTGCAAAATATGTTTAAACTTTCTAAGGAAACAAAAMCCATCAGTATAAATTTTGAAAACCAGAAAGGACAAAAAAGTATTTTGTAATCTAAAATTCAAAAAAAAAAAAAAATCTCTCAGTGAAGTGAAGCTTCAAAATAAATGTAAGACCAGAGGACATTGACCAGGAATGGAATAAATAAATCTCCATTTTAAAACTATAACTAGATACCGTTATTCAAGTAACATCTATATTTGGATAATACAAGCACAGTTAAATGTGATCTTTAACTCTGTTCAATACTTACCAGATTTAGAAAAGCCAGCTTCATCTTTAGAAGTATAAACAAGTGTTCTCCTTTCTTCAGACTACTGTATCATTTCTGAAAATGTCATTTTTATGAAGAACACAGCACTGTTCTTGCACACTCGCAAAAAAGACAACTCCCAGATTTTGATATATGTTCTGACAGAGGAATGCTACATGGGAAGAACTTGGAATCTACCGTGCTCCAGCTCCCCAAATACACRTGCACATAACAGAAACCCTCCATAAAAATCTACTTCTGAAAAATCCAGCCAACTTAAAAACACACAGTTATTTCACATGAACTGCAGGAAAAGTTCCTTATGGTCCAAGTGGATGGTCTCTGATGCCCCAAAACAGACCTTCACTGGATCCACAATTCTGTTAAGTTACCACAGACCCCCATGTAGGTGCTGGGATGGCTGGAATTACACCTCACTACTTTGAACAGTTACCGGTCTTTGTTTACACCCTTAATTCCTATCTCAGATCTGCATTTTCCAAACAGAATTTGGAAACAAATTAATAGCCTTTTTCTTGCCTCCTTACCATTTTGAATATAAAGCATGCCATTACTATGTTAGTACTGGTTCTTTTAAAAATGAAGAACTGAACAGGATTATTTGTTCACAAAATTGCATATGCAAACCCCAAACTATGCATGTAGAAGGAGCCTGATCTAACTGAAACCAGTGGTAACTGCCGTACTTCTAAACAAAGCGTAGATAACAGTTTTAAAACTACTGTGAAAGTTACATAATTTCTTTAAAGTTGCTGTAGGAAAGAGGAAAAAAGTTCTTTACCTATCAGATTTTTTTACAACAATAAAAAAAACAGCCAGTATCCCACAGGAGACACAGAAAGTGACCTGCTCAGAGAGGCGGGTTTGGTATGGTTGCAAGCACACAACAATCAGACCCTCTGCACAATTACTTTTTGCTACCATATTGAAGAGCAAATTGATGTTTCAGTTTTCAGTAGTATTGGTCTAGCAAAATAAACCGCTAAATAAATAGTTGATATTTTTGATCATGTAAAATATCCATTAAATCCCCAGACCCTTCATTTTTAATAAACAAGCTACAACTTAAATATATACGGTTACCAGTTGCCCCCTGATCAAGCACACCAGTACTGAGTAACGGACAGTCCAAATGAGTAAGTTCTGACTAAAAAACATAATCTCTTCTTAGAGTTTCCTTAGTTTGGGGGATTTTTTTTTTTTTKGGGGGGGGGGGTCTGTATTATCATTTGGAATTGTTCTGGTGGGGAGGAAGAAAAACTCAAAACTTTGAATAGAAAATTTTTTCTACTACTCCTAAAGAGATTCATGCAATTTTAGTCTAATATATTACCAAAATCTTCCTTGAAGTATGAATGAATATATTCCCTAGCCTGTAAACTTCAACACTGAAACAAAACAGGCATATCAGTTTCCCTAAAGCTTTAAAAACAGCCTTCTCCCCCTCAGATACTCATAAGCTTCCAATATACTAACCCTAATCCTCCAAAAGCACATATGAGACAAGTGAGTATTCTCCCCTCCTGTGGTGTTAGCAATGTCTCTAGAAGCACAGCATGCTGCACATGCACATTCAGTCGTATGACGTAAAGAGAAGCATATCAAAACTGAATTCCATAAACTTGCGTATACATGGAAAGCCTAGCATTTGGTACTAATTAGACTGAAAATACTGTTGATTGGATTTAGACAAAGCATGCAGTAAATTGTTACTGATTAACAATAACTGCATATTATTACTGATTACATGTGTTATATCTCTCCACCTGTAGGTGGAGGGCACACCTCCACCTAGAAGAAAGCCTAAGAGAGGAAATAATTTAGAGTTTGATTAGTGCTGAAATTATTCCCCCTCCCCACCCTGTGCAATTTTAATTCACTCATTTTATACACAAGGACAACGAGACAAAGGTTGGAGTGGTTTTCCTACATACTTCTGGTCATTTGCACATTTCTTAGGAGAAAGGCAAAGTCAAAATCGCTTTGAATTAGAAACTTGTCATCCCAGCAGCTACCACTTCCGTTCTTAGTTGCTGGATTCTCCCTTTCACAGCCTACTAGCATCTGTCCAGTTTTATTTGCAGGGACAGGCAGATTCAAGAGGCCTCTGAGGAAGCCTAACTTCCCTCTCTTGCTGTTTTCAACATGAATCAGAGCAGAAACCCTTCTTCGGTACTCAAAGGCAAGCTAGCTAAAAATACATGCCCTTCCCACAACCCTGTCACCCAAATGCGTATCTGTTTTCAAACCCACTTAACGTAAAACTGAAACAAAGCTTTGCTTTGCCTTGTAATAGATCAACAGCACAGTAAGAAATAGGATGTCAGGTGTATTTACTGGACACTGTGTGCAGTTGCTAGACGACACCTAACATATGTTCTCTCCTTACCTTAAATAAAACCTCCTGGGAGGCAGGGGGTGGGACGCAGTATACCAGAAGGTGCAGCCCAGCTCCTGGRGTTGTACATGTGTCGCTAGCTGGGACACAGCCACCTAAAAGCTCACTGTAGATAATCAACACAGGATCAATTGTCAAAAAGTCATTCTCATGGTAAAACAGGTTCTTCCACCCAACACGCATGAGAATGAACAGCAAGACAGGGCAAACTGAGGAACAGGCTCAAGCTAAGCCTCTTCAGCTACTTAAATAATAGATGTTCATTAGATAGCTAAGCTTACAAAGTAAGAGTCCTATTATATCAGCTCATGACAGAGTCCTTGAAAATAGGCTAAGCAGAGAAAAATAATGAAAGGTGGACTACGTCAAACTGCACTAATTCAGACACTGTTTTGATGCATCTGTGGATGTAAATCAGTACCTATGTACATGTGCTGCAAAACTGCACTTATAAATAAATGGAATTATAAAGAAATGTAGCTCCAAAACATTAAAAATTAAAAAAAAAAAAAAAAAAAGGAAACACCCACCTTGGAAAAAAAATCTTCATTTCCCATAAATTCAGAACCTTAAAAGGGATGTTAGTACTTTAACTACTTCTAATAAAATTTTGGTTGAGCAAGGCAGGAAATCATAAAAGGTAATATGCTACCTAATTTACATGCAAGTCCTTTAAAAGCTGCTGAGAAGTCAAGTACTGTATATTTCATACATTTTGAACTGAAAAACCCAATTTTATTACTCTCACACCAAGTACTTTTGATCAACAATTTAAGTTATCGCTCTGCAGATAGCCTGCTTCTCTCCATCTCAGACGCATTATCCACCACCCTTGATTTATTTTTTGTAAGCAAATCCAATTGCTCAGTAATAACTGTGATTAATATTTTCTTGATGCAYGGGACTAATTGGAAGTATTTCTGTTAAATAATGTTTCTGTACCTACCCTATCCTTCCAGTTGAAAACGAGTTAACATGGGATTGAATACTTAAGGGTTCATTTCCAATTTGAACTACTTGTTACGGAAGTCCTTCTACAGCTCATTACAATTCAATATAGAAAGTAGAGAGATAGAAATATAGAAAAAAGATAGAATTGACCATTGAACTCCCCTTGAAATTTCTTTGTAGGGAAAACTGAATTCAGTGAAAATATTAATAGTTTCTCAGAATATTATATCCTAAGGAACACTACTTCTTCCACTTCTTCATATATTTTGAAGTTCTTCATGTGAAGTAAAATGGCTGTAAATGGAATGAGATAGCTCAAGTTGAAGTTTGTCCACATAATAAACTTTCTAAAGATTTTTTTTAAGATAGTCATTGCTTTTATATTTAGATCATTTATTTCATTTTCAGAAGTTACTAGTCTATTATTACCACCACTAGGAGTGATTTGTTAACCTTCCACAGGAACTTACATGGGTTCTGCCCGCCATGGTACTCATAAGCCTCACAATTGTTAATGTATTTATTCCCACAAACCCAAAATCACTCAGATTTCAATGGCAGGTGGTTCAAGTGACTGCTTCTCCTCAGACTTTCAGCATGGCATTGGCATGTCATTCAGACACTCCTTTCCTGCATTTTTTGGTTACCACCCAACAAGTTTCTGCATGTCCATATTTCTAACAGAGTCTACACTAACATGTTAGAATTCTTGAAAAACCTGGGCGCGCTGTAGAAATGCAAGAACATCACTCCATCTGCTTACCAATGTAAGAAAGTTCTGTGTTATTTTTCTTATTTGTCATAATGGGTTTTGCTTTTCCATTTTTAAACTTTTTACAGCTTTYCACATCAAAAGCTAATAACAGTGACCAAAGTTCTACCCATCAGCAGCAAAAATCACTTTGTAATCCCCTGACACTTATTCACACCAACTACTCACTACTCACTACCAACTACTCACTTACAACCAGCAAACGCATTCACGAAGAAAAAAAATAATATACAACCACTTTATGGCTGATTAGGATGTCTTTAAAATARTTAAAATATGAAATAAAATGTTTTGAGTATTATTTTGCATTTTTCAGACACTTGATTCTTCACAGAAATTAAAAGCATACATTTCTAGTCATTTGATACAAGTTATTCATTTCCACAGAGCTCTGGCTCAAGATTACCTTCTTCTGACTTGAAAACAAAAGGTTTGCCTTTGCAAGGACTTATTGATATTCTGTATTAATGGAAGACCATTATCCTGTGGCAATATTTTTATTCTGAGGAAAAATACTGTTTGGAGACTTTGACAGTCATAAATTCCAGAACTTTTTTTTTTTTTTTTGATACCAAAACCACATAATTCTGTGAGCATATTCAACTCAAAGAAGTAGATGTATCAAATACAAGGCTTCCAATTTCTTTCTCATTAAAAAAGAAAAAAGAAAAAAAAGATATGGAAGAATGGAAAAGGCAATACTATGTTTTCACTTCATAAATAAGAGGTATCTAATCACTTAAATTGTATTTAGTTCCAGTTCCTTATTAAAAAAAAAAAAAGAAAGAAAAAGAAAAAGAAAACGAAATTAAGCCCACAGCTGTGGGCAATGAAAATGACCCGCAGTCCAGGGAGACTTTATCATGGCCATGGTTGTTAAAACAATTTAACAACTCTAGCACTTTTAAAATATACAACATAAGGAATAATACATTAAAAGTGAATACATAATATCTGTTACCTGCTCAGAAACAGGCAGGGACAGCCAATGGAAACACAACATATAAAATGGATACAATATTTTTCCTTGAAACAAGTATAATTAACTCTACCTCCACAGTGTAATACTGAGCTCAAGAGTGAAAAAAGGCTCAAAAGGATTTTTAGGGTTTTTTTTTATTTTTTGTTTTTTTCTTAGTATAGAAAACAATCAGCTATTGCATTAGATTTTCCTTTTTAGAACACCTACTTAATTTACAAAGTTGGATAGATAAAGCTGTAAGAAAAGTGATCAGAAAATAGAGGGAAAATATAGAATGCATAAGAGAATAATTGGCAATTACTGTTTAATTAACACACATACACACATTAACATATAAATAAATCCCTAATTGGCTCTTCTTTTGATAAAACTGAAAAGAAATGCTTCTTTGCATTTGGAAGCTAAAAAGTTAAAAAAGAAATACAAAATGCCAAATTAATACAGTTCTCTACTTTTTGGATCAGTCATAAAAAAATGAGATTGTTTCTAAAAAGATGGATGGTTTAATTCCTGTAAAAACAACAGTGGTTGACCACTTCAGCAATTTTTACATGCTTCTTAAAACTAAATATGTGCCAGAATTAGAAGATAAAGACTGTCAATAAATTATTCATGATGTTCATGATATATAATTTAATATGCAATTGTTACTGTATCTTAAATTAAATTAAACAATATCTTTTGTGCCTTCTATGTATTAGAAACTTTATGCTTTGTGGAAACATTTGCCTACTAGTTTTGCACACAAGGTGGGAACATTTCAGAATCTCTTTTACTAATTATTTARAAGTTATGTAGTAAACAAATGATAAACACATTTTAAAACAACTTTATTAACGTTAATGACAGCTATTTAGCTCTAATTTCTTCTGTGTAGTAACATGCCTGTTCCACCTACTTTAAATCACTAAATCTTTTTCCTCCTGAACCAACACAAACAGACCTTGAACTCTAGATTTGATCTTTTGAATTATGTAATACATTGTTACTCTATTTATTTTTCCTAATAACAAAGCTTCTACAACAATTTGTGTCTCTAGCTGCCAAAATACAAACTGTAATATTTCACAGTAAATCAGTGTTCTTAAAAGTGTTAGTTTTCCACTATTCATATTTTAATTTGCCATAAAGTATTTTAACAGAACATTAAAATTCTTCCTGCCAAAAGCCATGACTACAGTGTCAGCAGACACTAAGCTAAAAAGGTTCCCTCTCACTCAGGATGAGAGAAGTAGGCCATGCTTCAGCTCCCATTAAGGTGAACGAACAAATTCTTATTGATTGTAATGAGTTGGCTGAGTCCTCTCACTGGCCTGAGATTAATATGCCCCATTGCACAAGAACTGTATTGCTAAAATTGTACATGTCTGAATAGGATTTTTCCTAAAATTGTTCTGTGCTGGGACATTTGAATTAGCTCTTCATTTTATAATTCATAGTTTACTTCTATAGATGTCCTCAGAATCTTAAACCCAAGCATTAATCCTAAAAACTTGGCATAGCTTTAGATATGCTAAAGAGCAGTACATTACCTGATGACTAACAAACACGGTTAGGCTTTGTAGGTCAATGGATTTGTTAATGTAGAGCAATCACTGGATTTTGATGAAAATTCTTACATTATAACAAAAAGTGCTGTAGTTCTAAAATCAAAATAAAAAACTCAATATATATAAGTATTTTTTCTGCACTGCAAGTGAATAGCTATCACTGAGCGGAAAGACTGTGTATCCCCAAAATTCCACATGGAATCCAACTGCCTAAGAAATAAAGCTCCTCTCACTTGGTATGAATTTTTCTATCAAGGGTCCAGATTCAACAGGGTGCCTAAACTTGGCTTTTGTTTAAGCACATAAATCAATAAATGCAACAGACTGATCACATGTTTATTATGTATTTAAGAACTTCAGTAAATCAGGACCTCAGCTTAGAAAAATAAAAGAGATTTCTTCAGACCTTTGCAGGAAAGCAATTCACGTATACAAGAACGGAAGCTGACAGCAAGAGTTCCCACGGACAAATAAACAAGCTGACAGTCACCTGAAGCACTGGTGTTGCTGATTTTCAGCCACATTGTCACAGTGCAGAGAAAAAAGAAAAAAAGAACTATTCATGTCTTTAGAAGTATTAAAGGCTGAACACTGGCAAAAACAACAAAAAGCTCAGCATTGTCATCTTTTTCTCTTCATCATATTCTTTGTTAAAATAAATAAACAAGTAATCTAGAAATCAAAAGAGACATCAAACAGACTTTATAATTTTTCTTGAATATCTTGTATAAAAAAATGTATTCCTCAAGTATTTGAGTAGATAAAAGGATAGGTTTTTCTTTGTCTCTTCAGAGACTCATCTATTAATTAATTCAGGGTTTCATCAATAGAACTCTAAAATTTAAAATATACTGAATATATTGAAAACAAATACACAGTAATCCAGACTGAATTAGGTGTACAGGCAAGCGCACAGTCTGCAGGAAGACACAAGATTTTAAAAATTGTAAGGTCAGTCAGTCAGTTGGTAGCATTCACATCCAGAAAGCCACAAGGAGGAACGTGCTGATCTCAAACGCGGTCTGCAGAGAGAATGCCTTTAATCGTCCAGCGGCAAAATAAGCTAACAGTTTGTCTTACAAAGGCTGCAGTAACCACCACTGAGTATTCAAATGAATTTCACTGTACAAAGGTTTATGTGACAGTCTATTAAAACAGACCCTGGGAAGAGAGAGAAAACATGAAGGTCATGGCACCAAAGGGTATTTTTATCTTCATAAAATGTCATGAGGCTGTGACCTAGCAAACAAAGCAGAAGCCCAGGGCGTTCTGCTAACAGGAGATAAAGGTTGAGAACTTCTGCAGAGATGAATTAAGCCTGAACAATCCAGGTCATTCACATTATTCCACTTTTCATTTTCAAAAATACTCTATGAAAGTACTGAATACTACAAGCACATAAATGTAGTAAAGTTTTTCCAGTAAGAAAGACTCAACAGTCTGAAAATTACCTCAGATTAAGCATATTGGAAGAAGTGATACTTAGAAATAGATCAAACATAATAAATTTGCTAGCAATTTTTATTTTCATGGATTTTTCTGAATAATTTAATAAGTCAGGTAAAAATTCAAGCTTTACAGGTAACCTGATCAAAATTGTCATTTATACTAATTTTAAAAAATCATACCAGGCTGAGAGAAATACTTTGAATAATCGTGACTACTCTCAGAAAAAAAAAAAAAAAAACATGGACCCAGTTTTTATTCTTAACCAGAACACGGCCGATTGCCAGTGTCTGGTGCTGCTTGCTTCCATCTGCTGGCTCTTGGAAGWTAGCTAACAGTCAGGATTTTCGGCTTTAGTGTAGACGTTCTAGCTTTACTGTAGATGTTAATGAGCAAATGTAAAGATAAACAGGTTGCCAAAATTAAACATATTTTTTACAGAATCATTTTCTCCCAGTTAGCTCTTGAAGTGAATAAAATCCACAGAAATCCTTCAGTGAAAAAGGATGTCTTCATTGCTCAAAGTCAGATTTTATTGATTACGTAGCCAGGAAACAGTACTGTGATTCTCCCATCAGTTTGCTGCACAGCGCAGGCTATTGGATTTCTCAAGTTAATTCCTGCTTGAATATGAACATATCTGTTAGAAGAAGAAATGACCTTGACAAGTTTTTTTGATGCTTGATTACTTCCTAAAGAGACTTGTTTCTTATATGAAAGTGTCAAGCTTGAATTTCCAGCCTATGGATTTTGCAAAAGCTTGATTTGATAGATAGAGACCCGTCTATCAAATTATTGTGATTAAATTGGATTACTTAATAGGCCTATTTTTTTGTGCTGTTATATGGCTCTGTAGGTCTAAGACATCTACTTGCACATTATTACCAAACATATCTATATCACATGATAAACATGAACTTAATATCTCCAATAACAAAATGTAAAAAAACCCTTACTGTTACAACTCTTGACCTAAGAGATTAGTCACAGTATTTAACCATACGAAGAACCAGTATCAATCACAGATTGTTCTTCTGCTCCATGCAGTGTGCAATATTTGTCCATTTTAAAAGCTGCATTGTACATGACACTGCTGTAAAATATCACTCTCTTTCCCACAAAGAGGAAGAGAGCTGTTTTTCTCTTCTCAGTGTGAGTACTGGGAACACTGTTCTTGTAACTCCATCTCTTTAGGTAGAATCCTTTCCTGGTTTATACATCATGCCATGTATTGCTCACCCAAAGGACCAAAATAAAAACGAAACATATATACACATAAACACACTGCAACCTCGCTATGTATTTTGTGAACAGTTAAGAGAGTTTTAGGTCAAGACCAAAAAGAACACAGGCCGTCGAGTGGAGCCCCTGCATAACAAGTCACTTTTAGCCTCTCAAACATCAATTATACTCAGGTAGTTTTCCTTCTGTCTGAGCAACCTCAGCAGTCCCAGCGGACGCTGCCTTTCAGTCTTCTGGTCCTCATTCAGCTGCAGGCAACCTGCTCAGTGTCCACAATACCAAAGCCCATCATTAGACGTCCATTAGACGTCTAATAGACAGTTAAAGACGTCTRTTAGACATCTTCACTGGCAGTACTCAGGTAGTTCACGCTTAATGCCAGGTTCTTGAAGCTAAACATGCATATTCACAAAACTGGGACAAAAATCACATTTCTGTGTATAACCTTTCAAATGAATAAGAGAAAACAGCTATTTCACTATTAGAGCATTACTATGTTACCACATAATGGTATTATTGATGCTGTATGATTAAATATGGAATTAATTAGAAGAGTCTAGACTGACAAAGACATATATTTCCTAATCACAAAAAAAAGAAAAAAAAAGAAAAAGAAAAAACTGCCTGAGAGGGCAAGCACACAGAGCAGACTCAATTTTAGTAACCAGGACTATGTTTTCTATCCAAAATAGTTCATGCACAAATTGATCAAATTATCTGACAGGTGAAATAACAAAGACAAGTGGTGTCATAGAATGGTCTAAAGTGTACATCAGAGTTATATGTAAGGACATGAGAATAAAAGTATGAAATCAATTTCCTGACACTGGAAACCAGAGTAAGATTCTGAAAATATTATTAAAGATATTGGTCTATAAAATGATCAGACCTGTGACAAAATACCCACTGAGATCAGCCACAGCACAACCCCTGAACTGACCAGCCCCACAAATGTCACTCGTATTCCTGACATTACTGTGGAAAACCTGTAGGTTAAACGTCCTCTCGAAACACTCCCAGGAGTGTTATGACAGTGCAAGCCAAACCAACTGCTCGAGCATTGCAGAGGTGTTGTGCTCAGGTGCTACCAGAAAGGAATTTTTGCAAGAAATAAGTTCAATGAATGAAAGTAGTTTACACATTCAATTAATGATCAAGTAGAACAGACAGAAAATACTGAAATGTATCTAATATATTTAAAATAAATAATACTTTACAAAAATGAAGGAAACAGACTATTTGATAAACCTTATAAGAACAAGAGAGTGCTTCTTTAAATATTGTTGCATTTGCAATCTCAAATTATTTTTTATGAACACAACAGYTTCCTAACCCAATTATATTACAGATAATTAAAGTCTCAAGATCTAAAACCCACATATCTTACTTAGAACAACAAATTTGCTTTCATTTGGCAGTATCTTCCACTTGGCTATCAAACATTTCTTGGTAGCATTTGCAGCATCATCAAGAAATAAGATTTTTTGTCTCCTTACAGTTACTGCTATCTGCAGACAACCTACAAACACTCCCTAACATTCCCCACTCCAGCAAGAGGGATGCTGTCTTCAAGCACCCAGCAAAGCAGGGCAGATACTTCTACAGCACCATACCAACCCAATGGTCAGGTAACCAAAAGTTCTTGCAGGAAGAGAGGAGGAATACTGGAGAGAGCCTGAAGCAGAGAGGACATTGAGCCTTTTCTTTCACCAATCTCATGAGATGTTTTGCAGCTATCTAATAATCTGGGTCTCCTGTCTGCAGAACACACCTCTTCCCATTCTTATTGAAATGAGCTATGTTAACAGACAGAGGACCCAGACACCAATCTATTGGTATGTGGATAAACCATAGCTCTGTTTTAAGTCCAAAGCAATAAGTTAATTTGGGGGAGGGGAATACCTTATTCATTTTTTCTAATATGAAGCAGTTATCTAGATAGAATTTTTTTAAACAAACTCCAAGGGGAGGCTCAGAGAAGAACTTAATGGACTCCTGTTCTCCTTGCCAAAACAAATCTTTTTTTGAATTTTCAGAGAAGGATATGATTCACTCACAGACTCAAACACTGGTAAATATAATTGAATGGCATGATTGCAAATCTTCTATCATCTTTATTAATGCAGTATTAATCCAGTGATGATATAGGCAAGTACTGCAAATTGCAGAGTAGGATGAAAAAGTGTATCTTAATACATAAAATATCTATGTTAGAAGGAATGGTGATAGAGACAAATGAGCTTATCTATTTTGTTCGTAATATAAAACCGGATCCTCCTCTTTCATAAAAGCAGCCATTGGCAAAGAGTCAGAAACAYAGATATTAAAAGACCTTTACAGACATGATGGGACTCCAAAAGAAGTTTACAGTATTATTATAAGATTTTCTCATTAAGTGCAAACTTGATGTGTTTGCTACAGTTTTCTACCTATAGAATTGCATTCTATCCTGCCAGCTGTTTCATTATATTCATTTTGGACAAATATAGTCCACTTAAATGTATCTTTGTATAGTCCTCATTCTTGCATATTTTCTGTTTTGAAAGCATTATGGTTTAAGGAAACAACCAGTTATAAATACAAAGACAGGTCATTCAAAAGATCAGTCTTCATTGAAAGGCCATGGGATTTGTTAAAGCATGTTAAAGTAGTCAGTGATTGGACACAGTTATTAAAAAAAAAAGATTTTATCAAAGCTGAAGTATCTGAAATTTAAATCTCTTAAGAGCTAACTCAGCACAGAGTAATACCCAATACCCATACAGATGTTTTAATGAACTTTTAGACACTTTTTTTTAAATGATCTTTATTTTTTCCTCACCCATTTATCCCTTACTATATCTCTCACTGTCCAACTGAGAACCAGCTGTTAGTGGTAAAGAATCTACCCTGATTCTAGTTACCATACTGCTTGTAATAGCTTCCCAACTGGCACCTCRTGGAGGGCCATATGCCATTTCAAATGAAGCGGATGGCAACATGCCCACTGACATTATTAGAACTAAAATTAATTTTAGATGTCTAAAACTCAGAATATCTATTGCTCCAATTGACTCTCTTTTTTTTTTTCTTCTCAAAATCTGCCATGTCTTCCTTCAAGCTTCTTAGGGCTAATTAGAAGGCTCCATCTTCTGTGCAGCTGCTAGGTTATTTTTGAGCTGGCGAAGGAAGAATGGCAATATAGTTAGATCTGCACTTACAGAAAAAAAAGAATCTCTTCCCAGACGTGTATTCAGGCACTAAAAAGCATATTGTGGCCCTCAAAGTCTCCACCTATGGAAGTGTTTTGACCCACTGGAGTAAGCATCAATACGAACTGATACACTGTGATTTGACTTAGATTCTCCCTATTGCATTACATTCTTCACTTGACACATCTTGCAGTAAATGACATGGGTAACTAAACATTATCACAACATTACTGCCAATACAGCACAGACAATTAGCAGTCCAGTTTGAACCTGGTCAGTTAGGTGAAACTACATTCTACTCACATAGAAAAGATGCCAAATTATCATTTCACACTCTTCTCTCAAAACTACGTTACTTGCAACTGGACATTGACTGGAAAGATACTCTCACTGTCAGACATCAAGGAATAATTTTTCATTTGTTACACTGGCTCTGTATTAAGCACATAAGTAAACTTAAAGAGTTGGCCTAAGATTCAGAGTCTCATCCATGACTGTAATGAGGCTTCTTGAGGGTCTACATTTTACCAACTTCTGAAAACAAGCCTTAGGTTTCCAGGTCATGTAAATGCTGCAAGACTGGTCAGAGAAACACCTAGTTCCTGTTAAAAAACTGAGTTTGAAGATAGATTCCTCTAAGCAGCAGTTGCTTTGTTCTCCTTCATCTTTGCCAGGGAGGCCTGGGAGCAGGGGGAGTTCTACAGAATATTGACAAAAGTAGCTTATGCTTTTATATACTCCAGAATATTTTGGTTCTTGGCTGAATCCATAGGGAGGACACTTGTATGCCACTTAAAGGAGCAACTATTTTGCTACACTGTCAAACAAGTGAGCAAAATTCTTTGGCACAAACATTAAAAGGTTTTCTGGCATACGGAGACAAACAGTTTTGCCATAAGAACAGAGCAATCCCTACTGTCTAGTCTGAAAAACTCGGGCCTAGGTTCTGCTGTCTGTCCTTCAATAATCCACACAGGAGACATATTTTGTTTAAGAGGAGTGCCTGAAAATTGTTCTAAAATACATCTTGGAAGTAGGCATATACCAATTAAAATATGTAAAATATTCAAATACAAAAACAAACACAACTTTGATTTGGTAGCAGAAACAAGCACACATTGCCCACTTTATCCTTTGATTATTTTTCCTACTTACAGATTATTTGTTCTCCCAGTAACTAACACAAACAGTTTCTTTGTATCAATAAAACCACTATAGCTTCTTGGGGTTACTCCTATGGCCCTAAAACACCATACGTTACTTGTACAAGCATGCGTCCTGAAGGTTCCCAGTTTTGAGACAGCACAGAAATCATGTTTTAAAATCATGTGAAATTGACATTTACCTAATTTTATTTCTGGTTTTGACCTCTTAACAGTCATGGTATCAAGTTTTTAGATAGAGTTCATATGGCTCAGTTACTGAAGATTTATGAGCACCAAATAGTACAAGACATCTCATAACACTTTAAGGACTGGTATTACTCTTTCCATTGCCTGAGCTTCTGGACTAAACCATACTTTCAAAATTGATCTTTAGATTTATCACAAAACTCAAGCAGAAGTTTTGGATTTAGAATGAGTACTTCAAAGCAGCTAACTTGAGATAGAGAAGATTATTTATTAACCATTTTGGTTTAAACCAAACAAGCCATTTTATAAGCACTGAAGTCCAAATAGGTGATGATAATTTTGATAATTTACACGGATTTTTTCCCACCACCTTGTCCCTTCAAGTATCATGTCCAATGCCCTCCAAACTTATTTTGTGTACCATTATGGTTCTTCCAATGAAAGGTAGGAAAGAGTTTTTCAGAAGGTATAAGTTTATTTTGCTCTGGGAGATAGTTAAAAGCATTTAATATAGCAGGAAATGATGCCTTAATTTAAGACCGTTCAATATTCTTCATTATAAAATCCTGCTTTCAATGGCTTCCCCTTATATCTTTACCTTTACTTGGCTCCCTAAATACATGCATTTTAACTCTGGCACAGTATATATAGCATCTGTCTCAAAACTTGATGGGGCAAGAGCAGACTGAGCCAACTGGGTTGTAGTGCCAATATTTGATGTCAGAAAACCTTATCAGTCCCATTACAGAAGTATAAAGGAGGAGGCAGAGTTTTTTATATTACATGGTAACACACAGTCTTCTTCCCCCCACCGAATTTCTGGGTGCTACTTAGGATTTGTATAGAGAATATGACCGTTGCCTGARATCCTTTCACTCCATTGCTGCGCAAAACTTAAGCTTATTGATAGGAAAAGTAAATTCATTAACATTATGAAGTCTCTAGACAGTAAAAAGTACCCAGGGGAAATTCCTAGTACTGTCCTCAAAACAGGTTCTGAACAGCACATTTTAAATAGGGAAGCTAAAGCAAGAATATCAAGCTGCTTCTCACCCATCCGACACCTGTACTTTTCAGACTTAATAAATGATGTTCTGGTGTTATAGCTTCAAGAAAAGAAAAACAAACATCTGAAAATAAGGTCATTTTCAGGAAATGTCATTTGCTAAGTGGCAGTGAATAGATGCCTGAACACTAAAATTTTATGTTTATGGAATTTTACTTTAATTAATGGTGTTACATTTAAGAGCTTTGTATGTGAAACACTTTCTGTATAATAGTCTACAGGTGAAGTATTTGAACTGCTGACTTGTAAGACACACGGATGTGTTCATGGCAAGGTTAAAAACATTAACAGAATTAAAAGAGTTAAAGATGCTGACAATGAAGTTGAGTTTCAGTTGCTGTAGCTCCAAAGGAGCTCCAAATTAGCTCCAAATTCTTTCTTCTTCACCAACACAAGTAGATGAAATTATCACCAGGCTGAAATATTAATACTGCACCAAGATTCCAATCAAGATCTTTTGATGGTTAAAAAAAAGTACTCCGAGTACTCTGAAAGCATCTTCTCACTGTCAGGAAGAGCTTTGTCTTAATAACTTTACAGCTCTCAGAACATAAATCTAAAAATTAGGCTTTGGATTCTGGCACTGTGTAGGTGGCTGTGTGTGGGGGTGTCTGCCAACCCAAGTCATAATGTCTATTGTTGCATTATTAGAAAGCTGCCATTAAGCAGATCTGCGTACTATCATACTTGTTGGAGCCCAAGTATATAATTATATGCTCTCTGATTCCTAAACTTCGATGACTGTGTCAAGAAAAGACCACTAAAGCATCACAAGCTTAAGTAAATGGCATTCAGAAAGCTTGATTTTTCCAAACGAGAGGGCTATCTACATACTGTGTCAGAAATAAGAACAGTTTAAATGGCACCTCCTCCTCCTCCTAATTACTCCGAAGGAGATTGCTTTCAAAAGCTCTCTACACACTTATAGAAGCTGCAAAATATTTTAATAGGCATTTATAAGTTAGATGTTTTTCTTTTTAAATTGTGAGCAGAGATGTTTTAAGATCTGCATTTCAATAAAGGCTTTATGCTGAACATGCATACTTTCTCCTCTGCTATTTGTTTTAGCAAGCAACAGGCTACTGAACAGTATTATGACCCCATAACTAGAGGCAACGTGAAGTTTACAACAGTGTGAACCTAGATTTCATCAGATTGAACAAGTCTGATGGCAACACCTGTAACTGCAATGACTGTAAACTTTTGCCCTGGGAGGATGACAAGAGCACCATGGACACTCTCCTTCGCCAAATGCCAGCTAACAAAACTTCTAGAGTATTTGGATCCATTACTTCCTATTGCTAACTTCATGTCTGAACTGAAGGAATCAGCTCCAAGTTCAAGAGGGAATAAGACAGGTCCTTTTATCAGATTATTTTGCTTTCCGTTATGATTCTGAACCTATCATTTGAATTCAAGGTGTCCTAGCAGAATTATTTTACTTTACACTTTTATTATTAAGGAGTTTCTATTATATTCATGCTTAATATAACAGTACTTTAACCTAAGTTTTGTCATATTAATGAGGACAGTTGCATTTTAAATGAATAATTAGTAACTGCTAAAAACAAGGTTGTTGAAGGTGTCTATGGACACACAGATGTGGGCAATTTGCTCATACTTCTCTCCTAACTACTTGAATCTGCAGCTGTCTTTCCTTTGCAATCCTGCTCTTTTACAGCCTGCCAGCAGTGTTCAGTAATACCAATAACAGGTATAGAAGCAAGAGACTGCAGGCCAAAAAAGGCAACAAGTATCACCGAGCGAGCAAACAAGCCTTATTCACGAGAAGAATCAGTCTCAGATAATGACAACCTACTACTAAACCCTTGTGACTTGCAAACTCATCCAGTTACACATTTTGATTATTCGAACTAGTGACCTCCAAAGGAAAATTACATGTTTCTAACAAGGACTTAGTAGATGACAGTCTATTATTTTAACTTACAGTAAGAAAAGTTGCTAGCACATTGCTAAGTGGTTTTGCTATTTTTGTTTTACTAGCTTTCAAAGGACTCAACCTTAATTTTGAAACTGAAGAAAAGGAAAGGAAGTTTCTTCAAAGAGCAGACGCATTAACCTCATTCTGACCAAATTACAGCTGTATAATTAAATTCTGCCTACTTAAGCCCACTTGTTGAAATAGAAGCCCACTTGTTTAAACAGACACGTTCTTGCTCATTATGTGTCCTAAAAAGGTGTGTGTTCTGTTGTGGTGACTAAATAGTTGTTTGTTCCATCCAAAAGATGACTGTACTTCACAGAACAATTTCTGTACTCATAAATCACACTGGAATTAAAGATATTCAAAAAGCAAAAGGTTAATTAAGATTACTAGAGTAGTCTTCAACAGTTAATAGATGTACCTTCCACAAAAAAAGAGACAACCATTTTGTTGGAATCAGGAATATTTAAAGCAATGATGAAAAAAAGGTGTGTGCAAACAAAGGGGGATTGCAGCGTGCCTGCAGCACGGCACCTGGCGGGAGTGCCGAGGTTGGCCTGGACGGCCACAGGCGAGCTGTAGCTCTCGTGGCACCGTCTTTGCAATGAGCTGCTCTCTCAGCTAGAGCAGAACACAAATGTACTCTTTCAGCTTACTTTTTGCTTTTATAATGAACACTCAGGAAGAGAATTAGAACAAACCTACAGGATTCCATTTAAATATAGTTAAATGGGATTCTGATCCTGTATTCTGCAAAAGCATTAAGAACATCATATTTTCCCGTTTCTCATAGCAACAAAATCTAGAATAAGTTTCTTGAGAAAAATTCATGAATAAATAATTAAAAGTTCATTGGGTCAGAAGACATTGTTGGAAAAATTATTGTACCGAGATGAGAAATGAAGCATGCGCAATATTCTGGATTCAGACTCTCACTGCGGTCACCCTGCGAGGCGACACAGACCCATCCAGCACACTGGTCAGAGCCCTCACGGCCGCAGGCTACTTCTCAGAGAGCACCTTTACTTTAGAAGTCGCTTAGGAGCTATGCGTGGCCAGCAGCAGACCACACAGGCCACACTTCGCACTCATCATGCTTGAGAAGTTAATTCATGCAACACATTTCAAGTATTTATCTAGTTTTGACCTGGAAGCCATTATGAATGCCGTCCGCGAATAAAGAAACATCCCCTTCTCACTGAGGTACTCCAGACAGCTGAACAACCGCAAAAAGATCTGAAGGCTGACTCAATTAAGTTAATGGCCTTCTTGAAAGGCATGAAGGAAATTCTCTTTCAAGGAGGCTGGAACCAAGCTAGCCAGGCAATGCAGGCCTCCCCGGCCATTCCCAGGCTGTTCGGCAGTCGCTCACACAAGGCCTCCGCCTGACTGCACGAAAGCAGACTGAACGCAAGTGCTCTGTCACAAAGATTATGACAGCTCAGAAGATCATAAAGAGGAATGCCATTTAATTTAGCTTATTTGCTTCTCTTGCTGGAGCTTATAGTAGCACATGGACTAATCTGTAAATAATTGAAAGCTACCAGGAGGAAGAGGCAAAGAAAATTAGTGTTAAGTAGCTAACGAATCTCTTACTGGCTATCGTTGTTCTCCAGAATTCAGGTTACTCAGTGAAGAGAGATTTCAAGAGTAAATTTTTTCTGATCCTAATTATTTTGCAAAATTAATTCCCTCTCTAAACTCCACCCAGAAGGAATGACTGTCAGGTAGTATTTTAAACTGAACAGCAGTGTCTCTAGTACCATTTAAGGTCTTCAAGCTATCAATCTGAATCATGTCCCTAGTTCAAGATATTATTCCTTATTACTACTATGTTCCCAAATTATCTGATTAAGTGTCACRTCAGAGACTAATTTAAATTAAATACAGCATATATTGAGGCCAAAACTTGTTGATCACTTGGATAAATTGAGAATTATAATTCAATCCTTTTTTCACCTAAAAAGAAAATCTGTCAGTATTATCACCAATAATATAGGAAGATGTAAACTAGGATTTGTTTGTTTAATATGTGACATTAATTTTTAAGCATCTTAGTCTCTGCTTTTTTAATATTTCAGCATTCTAAATATTAATACTTAGCACTTGAATAATATTCTACATCTGCTAGGTGTCCAGCTATCTTGTCCTACATTTTTGAAAGCCTCAATTAATTTTAATGTCTCAGTGAGACTTTGGGGGTTTGGAAGTTTTGACTTTGCCAATTTCCAGCACCTTCTCAGAAGAAGGATTGTATGCCTAAGACCAAAATGATCTTTTGATCAAATTTTCACTCTCTCCTTCATGACAGGGAAATGTTGGATCTCTCTATTAAAATACTTCAAATTAATTTTTTAACCTACACAAATATGCTACTTTCTCTAGCCTCATTTTGGGGAAAAAAATGAACCATTTAAAATTAAAATAATAATGAGGTCTGAAATATAGAAACCTAGAATGTCTATAAAACTTGACTGTTCACAGGGTGCTTGTTAATTTGGTCCAATGGTTCCAATTTATTCGGGATCTATGCCAGTGTATTTGACAGATGGATTTGGAAGCTAAGGTTAGATCAAGAAAATTGGGTTAAAAAAGGAAAATATGTATTAACATTCTGAAACAAATTTAATTATATCCTTACTTTCGTTTACTTCTTTCAGTATTCTGGAAAACAGAATCACTGAAATTTTGAGCTGTAAAATATTTATACAAAGCACAACAGAAATTTGAAATCATGACGTAAAAGTTACTTTTTTCCCAATGGGAAATGTGCCATGGAAGTGACACGTCCAATCAATAAAAGTAACATAATGAATAGTAGATATCATATACCTGAATTTATATTTGTAGAGTGATTTGGATATGAGGAAGTCCCCCTAAAACAGGCCACTGAACAGTTCAAAGAAAAAAAATCAATAAAGATATTTGCTGAATTACTCTATGTATTTGTTAAATGAAATAATTATGACATATTTAGTGAACCGCTAAGGAACACAGAAGGTGGATATTTGAACAGGTAGTTTAGAAAGCTTTTCTACTGAAGATATGAATGAGCACAAGTGTCATCTCAGAGTAGTCTTTTGGTTTGTTGGCTGACTGACTTTAGCCAAAGACAGACATGTCTACAAATACTACCAAACAAATGGTCACTTTTGAATTGATTTGCACTTTGTTCTCAAATCAAGAAATAAAAATCTTGGAAATCAGGAAAAAAGATGTCCTTTTATTGCTTTTCTTTGTAACATACAGCTTATTTTCTTTAACTCTCACAGCTTACAATGGCTTCACAAAGAACAATTACCAGCCAACACACACAAGGAATGATGACTCAAGGTATCACACTTGATACCATTCCTTATTTTATACATAATTGGATCCACTAGTTATGAGGATCTAGTAATCAAGCAATTACGGAGAACGTGTGTTTGACAGAAAACATTCCCTCATTTCTGAGGCAAGGCATACGAGAAGAGAAAAAGAATTACAGTATACCTGCTTCTGGCATTCTCATTCTGTCTGCATTCACAATCACAAATCATTATTTTCCATGTAGCTGTTTAAAAATAATTGTATCTTACAGGATAAATTGAAGGCTCAATATATAAATCTAAGCTACAGCATTTATATTTCTCACGTATAAAACTATGATAAATCTGTAAGATTTGGGATAAGGGAGTGTCATGGTTTTATATAGTTTCTGCTATTTCAACTGTCCATTATTTGTATTTTATTTTTTCACATTTATGTTTAAAAATGCTTATATATTTTTCCCTTTCCCTTCTCTGTTTTCCATACATTGATTTTACCTTTAGCTTTACAGTGAGCTGAAGTTAAAAAGAACAGTGGTCATTTTGCAGCTAACAGTTGCTTATTATAAGTCATGGGGAGTTCAAGAGTGAAATCTATTATACAAGTCTATACTTTTATCCTACTTTCTCCAAGTAAAGATCTGTTATTGCAGGGGTCTTTATAATGAATAGGTTAATGGAAGTGAAGGGAGAAAGGCACCAAAGCACTTAAAAATAAAGCACACAAATAATTACATGAACTTTACAAAGAAACATGACAGGAAAAAAAGGAAGGTCTGTTCCACTACCCCCATTTATAACATGACTTATAACAGACACAGTCTAAGACTATCAATGTCAGAAAAAGGTCCCGAAAACCATTTAGTATTTGCTGACATGAAGTCAGGAAAAGACCAACTTGTGACATTTTCAGCGCTGTACCAAGGGCACTATCCTGAAAAGTTTTGCATGTCTCTTGGGAGATGCAGAACCAAATGCTCTGGCTCCTGTGCAAATGAGTGCACCTGAAGGCACTCGTTACATAAGAGGTAGCACTGAGCATCTCATAAGGACAGACCCAAACATCTCACTCTTTCACTTCTACTAATGTTTCTTGATTTACAGAACAGACTTATGTTAAAAAAAAAAGGTACTAATTATGATGATATTACTTAAACGCTTGTACTGCTTAGAAACCTCAGTTTATAGACCACAGCTTCTTCATCATAAATTAGCATTCCATTGTACAAATACATAATAAAAAGACAGCTCCAAAGAGTGAGAAATTAAATAATTTCTGGGTTGTTTACAGTGAAACAGGATGCGTGCAAAAGTCCTCAGCTAGCCTTGAGCAAGCTAGAAATGGACCGGGAAGCAATATAGATGTGTTAGCATTACACCTAAATTCATTACCTCTGCTAAGAGGCTCTCATAAAATGCAAGGCTTACCACCTCTCAGGCGCAGCACTCTAAAAGACCTAGAGTGGTTCCTATTTGGTAGCTCTGTATGATATTGTAATTCATCAGACCACTGTGTTAGCTTGTTTGTACTAGGCTAGGAGGCTCTGCRTATTATAAATATCACCTCTGTTATTTACATTATTCCAAGACAGAGTGACATATTTAAAATGGTAGATGAAATACAAGTATCCTCATAAATGAGACAGCATCCTATTTTTGCCAGCTATGCAGTGTCAGGGGTAATTTTTTTTAAGTCATATATTTGCTGTGCGTATATTTTTACAGGTCACAGACTCAAAATTCCTGAACGCACCTAGAATTTAGACTGTATGAGCTTTTTAAGAGCACAACCTAATGTGACCTGTCACTCCAACTTATACACAACTGTAACTGCATGGCTGCTTGTCTCAGTCAGTTGTCAATCAAAGCAGTAAAAAACAGAGACATCAACTACCAAACCCAATCTCACGAGCTTTCTCTACCCTAATTTCTTAAGCTTCTCTTAGCCCATTTTTCACAGAGTTGTCAAATTTAAACTTGTCTATACTTGATGACAAATGGGAATCTATAATATGCAAATCGGATTAACAATGCACATAAAAAGTTGGATTTTTTTTTAAAGATTCTGGCTTAAACTCACAAATAGCTAAAGGATCTGATTTGATGTGTGACTCCCATTTCTATCATCTGAATGCCAACAGTCAAAGAAGAGATTATTGTATTATCAATAAGAGCAGTTATACTTTATAAAAACTACTTTCTCCTAAGATATGACTGGGACTAATGTCTCTGCTGTGAGTAAAATAAGTATTTCTTCAAGCTGCTGCAAACCTGCTTGCTGGCAAAATTTTAGCTGTGATCACTGTATGATGGTTTTAATTTTAAGAAATGCTTGCTATACTTTTGCCAGAACAAAGGTAGGCACTCAAACCATGTCACAAATACATAAACTGAAAAAAAATAAAAATAAAAAAAAATACACCACCTGCTCATAATGAATCTTGCACAATGTCACATGATACAGCCAACACACTCAGTTAATCAGCATCAAATTGAAAATCTTTCCTGTTTCACTTGAATACTTGTACCATGTCAGCCCGCCAGCATCTCCATTATTCCTCCTGCCTGTTTCCCTTCGCACCTATGGCCCTGTCTGTCAGACAACAAATGTCCTCCCAGAGCTATCTCCTGCCTTCTCTTGCTTCTTTTTTATACTGGCCCTTTTCCACAAGCTCTTCAGTTGCTTGTCAAAGCTAACATCAATTCTTTTCTTCTTGGTTTTTAACAAAATCCCTCCCCTCCCCATCAAATTAATGCCACCACCAAATTTGAGATGCAAAACTACCATCTCTTGTTTCTGCCAAATTGCTGACTCTCTTGCTGCCATTCTCTCTTATAATTTTATTTTATTATAAGCTATTCCTACTTGTTTTTGTGAGGTCTGCCTCATACATTTGGATACTCCCTATTTATTGCAAATATTAGCTTAGCAAAATTACTCTTTTCTTATTTAAGCAAGTTTCAATGGAACAATTTTAAAAGAAAAGTTTTAATCACAGTGAAACCGCTATAGCTGAAAAACCCTTAACAAGTAAGTTCACAGTATAGATTACTTGAAGTTAGCACTTACATAGTGATTTATATTTATGGGCAGTCTGCAGATACTGAATAACATATATTTGCATCTATATGGGTAGGTGGAAAAGTGTTACTTTCTCCCCCTTAGAGACTGAGAAATTAATGATAAGATAGTCAAGAAGGGTGAGAAGTAGAAATCAGATGTTTCTGGTAAACGCTGAGCTCACAGCCTGTCACCTCTTTAAATGGCTACATGCAAGCTATTTAACACAGGAATAACTAAAGCATATTTTGCGGGCATATGAATTTCTTCTGCTTCTGAAAGGAATATTTATGACTGTGCTCCAGGAAATTGTTCTTCTGTAATTTCTGAATGTAAAATTACTTTAACCAATTTACATTTTGCTAATTGATAACATATGTTGTAATTTTATCTTCCTAACTGTTATACAGTTCGAAAAAAACCACTTTGCCTCAGTAACCACAGAGTCCCAGCAATTGTTTTCAGGTATCTTGAAAACACCTCTATTGTCTCTGAACATTTACTTTGCATCAATCATGCCACTTGCTACAGGCTGTTTACCTTTGACTTTTGCTTCCTTTGGCAGCACCACTAGAAAAATAAGGAGTGCGTTTTAAGGCTGCTATGAAGGGACTTTCAGGTTAGCATGCTGGGACTGAGTCACATATTTTACATTGATATTAATGTGCAGTAAATTCCTCGTGTGCTGTGAATACTGTTGCCTCTGGCAGCACATAAACCATGTGTTACCTCTGAATTGCCAGGTTCATTCATGATGAGGAGCACTTTAGCTCAGTCTGTGCTAAGAATAAGACAGAATGCCTTTTGTTGGCATATAGGGCTGTGTAAAGCAGTGAAATTTGAATGTTATCTAGAAATACCTAGAAATATTTATTTCTAAGCCTTTTAACACTTCACATAAAAGCAAGGAAATTGTCAAGTCTTATACTATACTGAAGGTGTCCTGAAGTAGAAAATCTCTGCAGTAATTCCAAAGTTATTAGATGTCTTAGTCTAAAAAGATGTTCCTTGTCTCTAAGGGCGTAAATCTGTAGCCTATATTATCACAGGATGAACTTCTCATTGACTAAAGAGATCCCAGTAAAACAATGCTTGAGAGCCATATTCATTTGTACTGCTCAAAATCTCACAGATGTCTGAAAATCGAGGACATACAGCCCAGCAACAGCAGGGCTTGAGCACTCTGATGCCAGTGAATGACATAAAACCTCTTGACACTGTGGAAGAGTAGTAGAGCTGGTAATACTGTGATAAAGTACCTCACCAACATACATTCTCCAATCCATGGTGCCACTGACATGTAGAGTAGATAAGAAAATGGAGGACTTGTAGCCAGGAAGCGCTGCAAGTGCCTGCCAGTTCATACATCTGCCAAGCAGATCAACAGGGCAGCACACAGGGTGGCAAAAGCAACATACGGGTGAACGAGGCAAGAAAGGCTCCCAGGACGCTCAGTACTTCACCTAGACACCTAGGCAGACTAGTTCTAATTTACAATGATAGAGTTTCGATCAATATTCTTCCATTGCTAGGGAAAAGAGTTTAAGTCTTTCACAGCTGGATGTTTTCATCATATCAGCCAGCTAACACTCTTTTTTCAGACAGTCTAGAACTGGAACAAGGAGGTATTTCTCGCTTCCATTACGGTGCTTTCACTTGGTTATATCAGAATGCTCATCCAGAACTGGTGTCTACACTAGACTCCATCTTAATGGATACTGAGACTCTGTTGCGCATCTTCATTCACTGTGGGRCCTCCATACATATAACAAAAGAATTAATATTTTTCTGATTTAATTTGCTAAATACTATTCCCTTATATAAAGAAAGTGACATCATTTTGCATTTATAGTATTCTAGTTTGTGTATAATGTTCATTAGTACATTATATTGATATAAAGTGAGAAGTACATCACAAGCCTACCCAAGAAGTGATCTTATTGGCTATAAAAAAACCACGTTGCACAACTTCATATCACCAAGAAATATGGACGTTATATATAACAAAAGCCCAGAAAGAATGTCATCGTACCACCCTACCACAGTCCAGCAACCTTTTTGAACTAGTTTCTCTTGACAGAAGCTGGAGCCAGAAAGAATCAAAGTTTCTTCTTCTTCTTGAAGGCCGTGTGTGTCTGTGTGCATGCACACACGTGGGCTTCCCCCACCACTACCCTCTTCTGGAGTACCGCAGACTGAGCAATGCTCGACAACAGTATTTGGGCAGAACCTGCTGCTGTCTTTAGAAGTAGAAAGTCTACTCTAAAGTGTCCAGTTCACAAGACCTTCTCATGGGCCTGAGGTTAAACAGATCACCATTTGAGATCAGGAAGAAACTTTCTTTCAGGGTATGGTGGTATAGGGAAGAAAATCTGGCCTTCTGAAAGATACAACATGGTGCAGTCCCAAGGATCATCTATTCCTAATAAATTCCCTGTTTTTGAAAGCATCTGATCCATTAGAAACATGACAGATAAGCTTGCATCCAACATATTTAAATAGCTGTGGAAATAAATTTTGGCTTCCTGACAAAAGACATCATGACTGGAGTAGAAAAAGCTGTGAAATTAAGTAACTGCATCATGGTTACCTAAGCATGCAACAAACAAAAAGCCACAAATCAATGCAGTATTATCTAAAACTCCACACAGTACAAGGGACAAGCAAGAAAGCATAACTGGAAGTTTATGAAAAATGATAATTGTCAGAAACTGCAGTACATGCACAGGCTGTTTAACGCTCCCAGGCTTTCTGCAGCTATCGCAGCTCAAGGAAGTTTTAAGGAAGAACTTAAGAAGGAAATGCAATAGTTGTGATTTTCATTTTTATAGGGAGCACTTTCTATGCAGAAAATAGACTACCAATTCCAATTATATAAAGGATTTTTTCCCTGCATTTCGCAAAGGAACAAGAAAGTAAAGCAGCTTAACAATGCCACTGTATCACAGCTGAGAACTGCAGCAATTCTAGACCACACATTGAAATGGGCAGTGCATATTTTACAAGGGTTTCCAAGTAACAGTTCTTTTGAACTGAACCCACGATAGCCCCAGAAATTTCATTAAAGAGCTACACATTTAGTTTTCACATTTTAACATGGTAAGAGCAGATGAAGAATGATTTATTATATTGTCAAAATACTGCAATTCATTTTAAGAGCAAGTATGACAAGAAAGCACACAGTACTGTGTTTTCTGCCAGATGCCTGCATGCTGTTCCAAAATCTACCAGGTGAATGCAGAAGTTAATAGGATGATAAAACCCAGAGAAAGAGAAAAGTAAATGGGCCAGATTTACAAAAGAAAAGACAGAGGAGGCAGAGGATCTGTCTCTTACCTCCCTGTGGATCAACTGAACTTGACAGGCAGCAATCATTGGGCAACTGACTTACAAAAGCTGTATGTACAACAGGAGAGAGTCCAAAACAAGCAGAGAAGGAGGAGGGAAAAAAAGAAAAAAAAGGGTGATGAATCATTTATTAAATCATTTATTAAACACACAATTGAAACTTCAGCCACACAAGGGACCTGTGGGCAAACAGAGTGATCATGAAAAAAACAAAACATAAGAGAGAAAATCCTGGCCCTGCCAGGAGGATCTTAATTCAGTAATGTAAACGTGAGCATTTAGAGCCATTTAAGATGTGCTATAGTATCTAAATCACCAAGTACATAAGACAGAGGAAGAAGAGGAAACCTACACCTTTCTTTAGCAGCATGTGGAAACCAGGTGGGATACCCTCGGGTATTTCAGTTTTCACTAGATGCCTTTTTCCATACAACTGAATCAAAGCTGGAATGTCTCCACTGACTTCAATGAAGCCAGGATTTCAWGCCAGAAATAATGAGACTCTCAGGGCAAAAACTGGACCAAGCAGAATAGGTTAGGCTGTATTTAGGAACCACAGTGACTACAATTACTAACCTTCTCAAGATAAGGGATATCAACTGAAATAGATATTTCTCCTTTCCTTTTCCCCAGCTAGAGGAAATACATTGGTGCTCCAATGGTTAAGAAAACTGAACSTGAAACAAAAGTCAGACAGTAAGAAACACTGGAAGATCCTCTATCTATTCAGGACCTGGACTGTTCAGCTCTCTTGGAGGATGAACACCTAATGGAGAAATGATAGCCTTTTTATAAATGTGGGAGGGAATAGAGGGAAAAGGATGGTATCATCTGCCTTTTGCATAATTGTTACACCTTCACCAGGCAAAAACAATCATTTAAGGCAATCTACCCTTCAGCGTATAAGAACTCTAATGCCAACAAAAACTGTCTTAACTGTAAAGATTACATATATTGAGTAAGAGCATTGTCCAGCCAGGAACTGAAGTGCATAGGGCGAAAAAGCAAGCAAGCCAACAAGGGAGTAAGGCTCTTTTGCAATATGGTTAGGTCTGGAAGTGGGAAAACCCTGGTACTCCGCACCGTGTTCCCTGGAGCCTGTAATAATTAAGCTGCCTTCAAACTAGAAACATAAATGTTCTTAGATGCAAGGACCAAATTTCAGGTCTTTTATTCCTTCACAAATCTCTAGCCCCTACAGTAAAGCACTGCTAGTGCACAGCTAGCTTATATCATTTTGGCAGGAGACAGGCTCTTATCTCCCAGTGCAGAGTGCCTCTGTGCATACACAGATGGCTCCTTTCGGTACTCAGGGGAGCATCATGCTGGTCAGCCATGCACTTAACAAATTATGTATTGCTGGGAAGCAGGCAATCTGGAGTGCTGTCTGGTTTGCCGACATTTAGGCTACATCTGTTAAATTAAGTGTGCCCAGSGACATTCCTGAGCACTGAGGCCAACTGGCACACGAACAACTAAGTGTACCTATGCTGGTAAACTCTCAGCCTCCAGAACAGGGCAAGCGGGACAAAACTGCCTGCTGGAAATATCCCTGGGAACATTATGGCTTCAAACCATGCCCAGCAATTGCTTGGGTAAGAACTGGGTAGCGCAAACCAAAAGCTAGTTGGGGCAGTTGTAGTTAGAAGTCCAGACTATTGAATTCTAGTGCCTAAGAACGTTCCAGGATACTATTTGATTTAGTATAGTTGTAGCCTGAAAATCCATYCAAACCATGATTTTGGTGAATATAATGGGACTGGTCCAAAGAGTGAGCGGTGAGTGCTCATGTGTGTAACAGTAAGCTGCCTTAATGTACCTAACCAGCAACAAGACCATGGAGTGAGAAAAATTCAGTATGAAATTGCAAATAGGACAGTGAGGCATATAAAGGAAAACCATCTACACAGTCTCTGTGTGCCTGTTTGCCCCACTAACCCACATGATGGGATTTATACCGTGAACATAACCCAGACAAACAGTATTATTCCACATCTAGTTTCATGCAAGAATTGAGATTTTGACCCCATTTCTGCTTTCACATATGCTGGTATAATAATATTTGCTCAACTCCTGGTAAACAGCACGTTGGAGGGCAATTACTACAGAAAATTGAACAAAACCTTGTTGTACATGGATGTGTGTATTTGCAAGAGCTTTAGAAAAAACTAATCAACTACTTAACTGTTTATAACAAAAAGGTGAACAAAATGGATGGAAACAGAACAATACTGATTCTCAACAACAAAAAAAAATGTATTTCTGAAATATAAACCAACTCCCTAAAGGGCACCCCTTTCTGCAAAGATTCAGTTTCAAGAACAAAGAAGAATTTTTGTACCAAATTTCTGATTCGTGATTACTCATGTGGTGACACTGAAAACCTATGCAAAAGATCATTGTTTTTTGCTTAACAGCACAGCTAATTCTTTAAAAATTCAGTTCTAATAAAATGAGCACTGAATTCATAAAGGTGTTTTTGGATGCATAAAACCAAATTAATAAAATACATAAAAACTACAGAACATTCCAACTTTAATTATTCTGAGAAACGCAATTGGAAAAAACAATATAAATACATACACCATTGTGGTATAAGAAAGATTATTTTTCAGCAAATCATTTAAGTGGTTGAAACCCACAGAATCAGATAAAAGATATAAATGACCAGACTACAGCTCAAAACTAGCTATTCAGACAGCCATAATATGGATTATATTTATTAGAGAATATATACACTTGAAAAGTGTATTTAGAGAACACTTTGTATTTCCCAAAACTGTATAAACATTAGCTATTGAATTCTTGCAGGACTGATACAATGTAGGCAGGTAACATCACTCCCAGTTATAAGTGGTAAACCTGACAGAGCTGGCTTGCTTGACTTTCCACAGCAAGAAGATGTGAATTAGAACTTGGTCTGGGTTACTAAATGACACAAGGGACAATCTGACAAAATCTGCAGACTCTGATGACTCCTGAAATACTCCCTCAGCCTCTGGATGGGTTGGATGCATGGACTTCATCYCCAGGCAGAAAGCCAGCTAATTCACAGAAACTCAACATCTCATCAGGCCTCTATGGCTTGAAAATATGTCTGGACAAAGAATGTCAGCAGGCTCAATGCCAAAAGATTAGACACGGCCAAGCAACAGGCCTCATTTTTCTCAAGATATTTCCTCAGATTCTTATTTTTGTTCAGCTGAAACTGAGCACCTAAGTTCAGCTGAGAGGGCAGGCTGCTAATGCTTGTCCTTGGCCAACTGGCAGGAGCTTCTTTTGTTTTTCTGAAAATAAGTGTAATTGCTGCTATAAAGCACAAAGTATTTAACAGATCTTGAACTGTACGAGTATGAACCAGCTTTGCAAACATGAGTCACTCACAAGGCAGTCAAATAAACAGTTTGGCTGAATGATCAGAGGCTAAGTGACAAATTCAGCAAGCCATGAAGAAAAGTAGCTTTAAAATTATGAACAATGAAAAGGTTATTAAATCTCAAGCAGAAGCAAAAACGTGCTTTAAACAAAAACAAACAAAAAAAAACTAAAAAAAACAGGAAAGGTAATCTCCAATGGCTACAGCCATGTCCTTTCTTGCAGGGGGCTAGAGAGGCATTCAGCCCTTGGGACTGGTGCACCATTTTCAGCAATAATCCCATCAACTCGCAGAACACAGACATCGTTTTCAGTCAGAAAGCTAGGGCAGTTTTAACACAAGAAATAAGTATTTGGGATTGTAGGGCAGGAGAAAGTTTTCCATAGCCACAAACACTTTCTCAGGAAATGAAATACAGCAATGGCCTTGCTTATTAAAATGAAAAGTTGACTGAGAGAGTTTCTGCTCATTAGAACCCTTATTCTCCAATCCACTCRATATGAGAAGATAGTATGCTTATAAAATTTAGTTACAAGATTATTTAATGCTTAAAATATAATAGCTGCCTCTGGATGCAAAACTATTGACCAAACATAGGCAAATTACAACCAGTAATTCCCTGGCCAATTCCACTACTGATCCCGGTTTCAGCATGACAGCATTCCCGGGGTGGCTCTTGGCCAGCTGATAGCACACAGCCCATCTTTCAACAATGTTTTCCTTAGTCTAGTCTTACATGATAGCATTCATTATGTACCTCTCAAAACTATTTTTGAGGAATTGTAAAATAATAATTTTTGAAGAAAAAAATCTTAGAGATGTGTTAGAGATATCAGTAAACACTGTTTAAGAATCTTTAATTACAAATTACCACTATTCAAAACAATATGAAGGTTGTTGCTGTATACACACTTCTGTACCAATTCCACACCATGTAATTAGCTCTCACAATTTAGTCACTGACAGCAGGAATTTAAAACTGGCATTGCAAATTGACTGTCTGCTTTTGGAGATGGAAAGAATCACTTGTAAACAAAGAACAGCAATATATTCCAGATAATACACTAATATTCTACCTCGTGCAACAGAATAGCAGTGCCACAAAATGTGCTTTTCTTTTAAAGACCTTAAAGCTTTTTCAGCTATGATCTTCTTGAAAGCAAAATTTCCAAAGAGGGTTTTGAGATATGTTTGCATAACAGCCGTGTGTTCACGATGCGTTCATGAGAACAAACGTACCTGTCCAGGAAACATTTTGTCTATTCTCTATCAAATATATTAATTCCTGACAAAGCTCAAGTCAACAACAAAATATACCAAAAAAAAAAAAAAGAAAGTAAAGAAAGAAAATAATTCAGAAAACAAAATGTTTTAACCTGGATTTTAAAAAGTTAATGAGGAAGCCAAGGAAAAAGGACCTAAGACAATAAAGCTAGGGGTTATAACTAATTAGCATTTGACATACAAACAATTATGTATTTCAGAATTAATGAATTTATACATCTGTGCAGGTGTCTGCACAAAGCGGATTATATGGGGAAGTTAGAATTGGACAATACTACAAGCACTGAAACAGGTGCTGGAAAAGTCAATTTTTCATGCTTGCTCACTAGCTTGGCAATACCAGCCAAAGAAAGAAATACTCTCCAGCAGCTGTATGATGTTATGCCTTTATTCCCTGAATTCAACACTAATGCAGCGTCTAACCTCCATTTTCTCTCTGGCTCCTAGTTCAAATGGCCTGACCTTCCTAGTTATGGCAGGGTTGGACTTGCAGGAGGCGTCTACGTGAAGAAGGAAGAATGTTCTCAGACTGTCATTCCTCAGGTTCAGGAAGAGATTAGCAATGTCAGGTAATAAAACTGCATGAAGGAGAAGCCTGCTGGTTTTTCTCCACATGCCAGGGAAGGGAAAGACTCTTAAAGATATAGGTTAACTACTAGAGTTATCAGTAGAAGAGTATTTGAAAAAGCTTAGGGAGGTCTCTGAATTTAGTATCATTTACCTTCTGGAACATATTAAGTGCATACATACCTAAACGAAACACAGAAAACTGCTTTGGCACCAAGCTTCACTTCCAGAAATGTTTTTCAGAACATTCTGGATGATCTTAACCCATATTAACCTATATTCATCTCATTATGGTCTTTCATGCCTAAATTTTCCTTTGATATCTGAAATGTAAGCTATTCCTAAACTGTAAACGTAAAGATAGCCTAAAAGATCACTTCATCTTACAAAAATGACTTCCTTCATATCCATCTCGCTAGAAAGCTCGATTCAAGGATAAAGATATGACCATTGTTTTCCTAATTCATTTATCACCTTCAAGCTGATTGTATCTAAAACCGAACACAAAGACAAAACCCAGGTTCCATCCACTGTGTGCTACTGACTATACTCACCTCTGCTTTGGCTACCGAAACACCTCTTTGCTGGCTCCCTTGTCAGCTTCTGATTTACAGGTTTTTTGACATAATAGTCAAAGTAACAAATGCATCAAATGTCTTCTACATCAAAAGCCAGTTTGTCATCTATGAATTATAATGGCCATTACATTCCTTTGTATTTCAACTATGATCTTAAGCAAAAAGTTATGATCTAGATGCTTATAGTCCAGTCCTTTTCAGATTATATTGAGTACTTAAACCCGGAGTCAGCTACTAAAATCTGAACATAGATATCAGTCTTTGGCGACTCTGCTTTAGATCACTGACTTTAACTACGATATCTTTCTACTGTGTTTGCCATGCGCACCTTGGGTTTTCTTGAAACTAGGTACCAGAAAGGAAAGGACTTCAGGAAAGCTTATACACTGGGAAAWAACAAGAATGACTCAGAGGAAAGATTTACGTATTTAAAACTCACAGTTAATTTCATCATTACAGCATGGATACATATCAATTCACAATGAGACTAAAACAAGAAATGCAGTATTACTGATACACACCTTTCACTGTTAGTTTTCAGCTACTGTGTAAAATTAATTGATCTATTAAAAGAAAAAAACAGAAACCAGTTTTCTTGATTTTTGCTAAATATTACTTTTCTTATTTTTAACGAAAATTATGATGGTAGTTGATGCATATAGCAAGGGATTATTATCTTTATATGAAGGAACTACACACAATATTTATCACTACCTTCTCTGTACCCCAGAGGAACAGAAACTACAGCCCTCCGCCTTTTGTTTCTTAAAGGAAGGACATAAAAATCTACACACAAACATCCTTTAGGAGATGCCTGTTCCTGTGTACAAGTACATATTTTTAAACAAGAGAAAACAGGCATGATAGTGACATTTTTAGTGCAACTCTGCTTATTAAAGCATGTTTGTATTTACACTATGATACTCACAAGGCTTAAATGTATACTTAATATATTCTTTTATGTGTTAAAACATGAAAGATCTATTTATTTTACTACTCTCAAAGCAGGTACTGGTAACTTAATTAATATCCTACATAAACAATATCTACCTGCCCACTTGATTAGATTATAATACGTAAGTGGAAAAAGACTATGGAATCCATCTGCTCATAGACACACAGTGCAGCAGGTTTGAAGACTATAAACACAACCTAGTGAAAAGAAATTATTTACAAATACTTTACAAATATAAATACAACTAATATTTATGATGTTTGTAGGTGTAACAAAGAATGCACTGCCTCCCAAGCCCCCCCAAAAAAAGAGAGAGAGAGAGAGAGAGAATTTGCCTAAGTGAGCAGCGTAAGAGTGCCCATGTTCCAAAGACAAAGAAAAGGCTGCAATTTCTCTGTACTTAAAAAGTGAATGAAAAATAAAATAAAAATAATTAAAATAGCCCACTGAAAAATTTCATTATACTTAGTCTATACTTAGGCTAGAATTATACTTAGTCAAGGAGAGAAGAAGGATGCATTTGATTTTTCCATTCATAAAAGTTACTAAAAGATACTTTATTTGGAATTGTAAAGAAAGRATATGTTAACATACTTGCTTTTTTATTCCACCAAACCTAGTTTTAGAAGGTTTTAAGCATCTGAAAATGGTGAACGAAATTAAAATGCAACATGTCTTAAAGCCTTAGCAACAAAAGCAACCACTCAGCTAACCTTTGTAATAATTCTGTATAAAGGTATTACGGGTGCACTTATTTATGAAATGTAAACAAGCAGCAGCCAACATTTTTATCACTCGGAATTGAATTGTATAATGCATGCACTGCTAGTGAACCCAAAGATTCTGAATGCAATCTCAGCACACAAAATTAACCTTTCATATGAGTGCATACATTTCCCCAAAGACTTCTTTCCTGTCATATTTCACAAGCAATTTGGGCAATGCTTAGTGTTTTAGCCAATCTGAATTATGCACACACCTACACATTCCATAATGTAACTAAAGAATGTTTGTAACTCTCAGGCATGATGCAAATTTATTATAAATAATTGTAAAAACCAACCAGCCATATAGAAATAAAACACACTAACTGAAGTTAATCCCACACATTCTTTCTTCCACTGTCTCAATACATCAAACAGTAATTACCTTGTATTTAGCATAATAGGACCTAGAATATTTAGCCTGAGAGGACTCAAACCAGTTAAATATAGATAAACATTGTAAGATAGGATAAGAATGTTCAGCTTTCTTCTCTAGAGTTCACTGAGTAATAATTATTTCGGTGTCATTACCAAGAAGCTACACCACCAGAGCCAACTCCACATGAATTATGACTGAAATTAAACAGCATTAATTTTGTCCTTTGGGGAGTTCAAATTAAAATACAGAGTATTGCTGGTTTGGAGGGGTTGACTTTTTGTTTGCTTCTTTGGGGGGGAGGGGCGCGAAAAAAGGAGGAGAGAGCAGGGATCATATAACAAGAATGTTATCGATCTTGACCCAAGATGCTTATTTGATACCCATTCCTATATCTTAGTGACTTTCAGTCCTTAAATTATTCCGTTATGAGATAAAGAGGCACAACAAACCCCTATAAAAATCATGCAAAGAAACATAGCTACTAAGCTAGTGTGCTAGTCACCGTACTGCTCAGCCTTATGTTATTAAGTACTTCCAGCTTCAGCCTTTTTCCTGAAAATGTCACTGACATTTTAAGCTAAATATTCTCAAATCATGCTTATAAGTCCTACATTGCCTGTGAACTTCTGAGAGTGATTTAATGGCAGAGGGCTAATGAAAAATTAACTTGAAATTTCCATTCTGCAAACTTTTCTACCAGAAGCCTCGCTCCATATATTTACTGTGAAAGCATAAATTCTTTCAAAGTAAATGCAAAAGTAAAGGCGACTTCTTAGAACTAAGCACTCAAAATGGCTCAAAACTGGAAAGACTAGAAAAGCCACTTTCATGAAGAATATCATTATTATATTAGTTATATTAATATTTAATATAATGGATGCACTTGTTAAATAATAATCAGTCTATGGACATCTTATGAGTATAAAAATAGAAACTATTTTAGTAATATATTAATCCTAATAGTAATATATTAATCCTAATAGATATGTTATAAGATTTACAATGTTTTGGATCACTATGACAAAGTTAAAATAAAACCAATGCAGAAAATACTGCTTTTAAATTTTACTCAAAGTACATAGATCATCTGGAAACTGAGCAACAATTTGTACATTACAGGTTATTCTTCCTTACATAATTCATGCCATCTGCAGGCAGACGTTCTTGCTTCCCCATATTAGCTCAAGTTTTTACCCCTTAGTGAGACTCCTCACAAAAAGATTTCAGCGAGGAAGGTAGGAGGAGGAAAACCACCAGTCGACCAGCCAGGGAATTTGCTCTGGCTGTCAAGCGTTTGGTCAGCCTCTGCAGTGATCAGGATGTTGCTTAAAGGAAGATCTGCAAAGATCCCACTTTTTCTCCCCAATCAATAAACACGTAAGAACTTTTGGTGAGGACACAGAATAACACACAATACTTAAGAACTTTCTTTTAGGCATGAAAGAGGCAATAAGATGGTGCTGGGCTCTTCTGTCCAGCAAACCATGCCAGATGATCCTTTGGAGTGCAAGGACTGTATAAGGAACAGAGTCCTGATAAGCTATTTGGGCAGTTGGACCAGACGGAGCAGACTCATCACTGTTCAATGAGTGACCTTAATGCTGAGTAAAGGAGGACACAGTGCTATTAACTATTACCCTAAATCATGAAAAGTGGCCTTTTAAGCACAATCAGCTTTATTATGGATGCAAACATCAAAGCCCATAATATTCTCTGCAAGCAGATGAGTATCACAGCAACCAACACTCCTTTATTCTATCTCTGTGCTACATCCAAATATTTCCCCCTAAATTTCTGGGAACAAAAGCTGGACAAGCCAGTTCATATGAACAGAAATGTAACTCCTCCCTATCCTGCATATCCAGAATGTAACAGGGTCTTGAAATGGTTAAAACATTAAGCCTATATTCAAGTCCTTTCCACTCAAGTCATTAATTTAGGTCTATTTGATTTGCTTGTGTAGGTATGTATCATATGATGAGGCAAGAGCTATGAAATTTAAGTTATAAACATGAAATTCAAGATTGTCATATAATTACACTTGCACGGCTGGCTGTCAGGGCTGTGCCTGTGCATATACCCCTGCCCTTGAGTCAGAAGTCCTCCAGGTAGCCCAGGAACCCCCCAGCCAGGTGSGACTGATTTGAAACAATGGACCAACCTGAGACAAGGTGACTCACTGAGCTCCCAGCCTCCTGCACAGCAATACATGTGACTAAGTAGCGCAGGAGTCTCCAGGAAGGAATTTCAGGCTGTCCTGAAGATTCCCCCATGTGTCTAGACCGAACTGTACTTTTCGGAGAGTTGCTCTAACATTGTGAAGAGTCTGGCCATTGCAGAGACTCCCCAGACAGGGTCTGCTGCAAAACTGATCAAACTGTACATAGACACATTTAAATAGTCAGTAGAAATGGTTCTGCAGATGCAGAAATGATCATGTTTTCTTTTGTACATAGTTAAGACAGTTAGAAGTTGTTTTCTATGTAGTTTAAGACAATCAATAGCAACAGATCATGTGTATGCTGGAGTGGTAACACAGGACCACAGGACAACTGGATTATCCAAATTCAGCACAACAGTTTGGGGAGTCTCCCTCCCAATCCAGCTGAACACACCACTGCAAGGACCCTTTTGTGACCAAGTACTCAGTGTGTACATATCAAACTCACATTTTTTCTTGTAACTAGAAGAAAAATCCATGCCTTTTTCACCCTGATCTAAATTTTCCCTTTTCAAAATATGTCACTAAGTACATCCTCCCACAATGTTTCAGCAAGTAGGAAAGTGGTGGAGCAGCCTAGCATCTAACAGTAACAGAGCTATCAGAATATATTGTTCATAGTGCTGGAATGAGGTAAGCTCCGTAGGTTGTAATTATTGAAGTGCTAGGCTGCTTGTGTTATAGAAGTAAACACATTTCATAAGTGATACAAAGTAAAGTTCCATCAGAAAGAACTACTAAGTGACTAGCAAGCCAAATTCAGCAGATTACTAATCAAAAGTACTTTTCAGTTTTAACTAGAGGGCTACCACCTTACACGGCCATCCTTTAGCCTTGCAAGTCCACGCAAATGAATTTGTTTAAATGAATAAGGATTGAGAAGGTCAGTATCAATCCAGGAACCAGTTAGAGCAGATTATCAACTATCACGAGTCAGATCGACAAACTGTTTCCACAAGAGTCATAATGAAAATTCCCTGAGTGCATGTCCTGGACAGGATAGACAGAACATTTCCCCAAGGAGCTAAAGAGAATCTTTTTTCTCAGTTGCATGGCTGTCGTGTCTTGTTCATGTGCTCACAATGAGACTGACCCCAGAGCTGGTTTTGAGAAGGAATCTTTTCTCATCTCATTTAGGGGATTTAGATCAATGGGATTGAAAAAAAGAGGATGCAAGTTCAATTTCTTCAGTTATCTACTAGGACATTGTGAGTCTACCTCAACTCATCTCTCCTCAGTCATTCTGGGGTCCTTTACATCAGATAATTTGTTCTTGCCTCTTTTCCTCTCTGACATTGTTTAATCTGTCCTAAGGACTTAAGTTCAAATAAAATTAGAGTTTTAATTCAGGGATAGAGATTTCTTGCCTCAAATCTTGAAATTATATTTCAGTACAAGGGGGAAAAGGCATTTTCTCCTATGAATATTTTATCTTTAACCTCCTAAACTGCACTAGAAACGTGCTGATTAGAGACACCCACTATCCATTTTACTCTGTTGCTAATGAAAACAAGCCCTGCATTCAAAGCTATTTTTACTGTTAAGACTTGCATAATATAGCTGTGCTCTGACTCAGATTTCTGCAGATGAAGTAACTTTTTCCTTCTTCATAAAATTTTCTAATTTGAGGGCTAAACAGTAAGATGATTCAAGGACAGTTTTAAAAGATCCCAGCTCATTTATTCTTCTTAGTTAGCAGAAATTAATACAACTAACTTACAGAGCTATAACCATAGCCAACACATCCTGTTTTGTCACTTCAGCATATGTTTGTCATCGGTTCTCATAAAATTCTTTTAAGACACAGACCCAAAGAAAAGCAGATTTGAATATGCAATGTTTCAATACATTTTACATTTAAATTACTATCTTTTAATTAAGTCTCATTATTCTTAAAAGTGCATGAGGAAGTTTAAAGCAAGCTAGCACATTTGTTGGTGATCCTGTATGTGCACATATACATTAAAACACTGCACATAGCCAGACACAATTCTTAAGAGATAAAATCTCAATTTGCAAAAACAGTAAAATCAAATCCTTTCTTATCTGTACAAGTTTTCTCATAACAGCATTCATATTCTGCTCTCCCTAATTTAGTAAAATCAGATCTGCTCATCTGAAGGAATATGTTTTTTCAAAATTGTGTAGTTTCACAAAACTGTTAAAACTTAAGCCACCATTCAAATTATTACTATTAAGAACTTCATATACTGTAAGTTATTCCACAAAATACCACAGATCATTTTATAAACAGTTTGATTTTAGTAAACATTGATCCTCTAGCACAAAAAATAACTTTAATAGTGTAAACTCCAGAGTATCTGAATAGTATCAGTGTTAAACCAGAGTAGGAATAGCAAGAATAAGCAAGAATAAAGGTAGAACTAAATAAACTACACATGCCCTCATCTCTGTACTTGTTTCCTTCTCTCCTGTTTTGAAACAAGGCAGTCAGTGCTAAAAATATGTGATCTTTTTATTTTGCTTTCTAGAACAGTTAGGAAGGTTGCATGTTTCTCCAATATCCACACAAATGTTTTACAGAAAATGCTGTATGTGTTTTAACAGAAGGCACCTCATACTGTCTTTATTATCCTTTCATCTTATGCATGCATTTATTATGTGAATTAAAAAATTCTTCAGATAGTAAATTGAGAGCTAAGATTCTGAAACAAAAGTGCTGAAGTGTATGATATTTCATCAGAAAAAAATACAACCTGTTGGACTGCTGCACTRTATTAAACTACAAGATAATGTCAGCATTGTGTGTCTGAAAAGAGGAATAAAAGCTAATCAGATAGACTAATGCCAACTACTATCTGCATTAATTATTTGGACAACAAAATTTAGCATTAACTCCTTCATTGTTCATGGAAAATGTATAATATGTATCCAGTTATGCTGCACATCTAATAGCTATTAAATTACCTTTAAACATTAAACAGTTTCCCCTGGAAGCGCTATTTTGAAGAAGAGAGATGCATAAAATAAGAGCACAGATTAGCTACTTTAGTGGAAAACACAATCCCTGTAAAAAGACTGAACTAAGTAAAGATATCTGCAACAAAGACAGAACGACCCCCCTGGAAGTCATCCCTCTTTTTTCCAGTAGGCATGAAGCAACAAGCAGTCCAAAAATAAAGGCAATTGTTAATAAAAATTGATGGTATTTTTAATAGTTTTCAAAAGATACCAGAAAGTGATATATTTTTCACTATGCAATGCTAGCTACCTTCTCTAAAATAATAATAAAAAAATACATGGTCAACCACAATCCACCTGTTGATCACATGGAACTGAGTCGTGAATACACACAAAAATGGAGAACAGGAATACTGCACTTCGTTAAAAAGTTAAAGACAAACACAAGATTTTGGGTGATTTATATCTTTATTATGTTTTTTGTTTGGTTGTGGGTTTTTTTTCCCCTTTTCTTAAACACATAGCATGGATATATTACTTGACTACTTCTACAGTTCAGAATTCAGCCATAATACTGAGGTATAAGTGATAATGTATATTTTTCCATCTTTGCAAGATTCCAAAACTGTTTCTGCCCATAGAATTTGATCTTTCAATATTTCATCCACAAAGACGAAAAAGAAAATTAAGATTAAAAAGAAGCTTTCAGGATCTTAGAAAGAGAAGCCAAACCAAATTATTTTACAGACTTCCTATTGACTCTGCTGGAACTCTTCAAATCAACACTTCTAATATCTGTAATTGTAATAGGTGCTAGCTAAAGCATGTCTATGATACTCAACACAACAGGAAGATAAAGCAAGTTTTAGCTGAAACGAGTTTATCTTAAACTTTTCTTTTACTAAAGGAGGGAGCATAAAAACCTTGACAAATTTTTACCCTTACATTTCACTGTTCCAGTTCTGAGACTAATCATTTGCAGGCTACAATTTGAACCATTAGATCAAGTTAAATTATACAATTTTATATGTCTGGAATAACTTACAGAGTAATAGCCTATCTATCTACATACATCTTTCCTGAAATCTGATTATTTGCTAGGTTTCTCCATTAAATCCAAGAAACTAATGCCTGAGCAATTTCAAGTTTTATGTAGTTTTTATGTAAGGAACTCATAACTCAGTAAGGACTTGATACAGAATAGGGCTGAACTGAAGTCACGAACTCTGAAACTGGAGGAATGTATGCTTGCCCTGACAGAAGAAGTGAGATACAGGAAGCGGGATGAAAAAAGTTATGTTCACTGAAGATATTTTCATCTTCACTGACAGATAAGAAGGAAGCCTGGTGACCTGATATTTGCATGCTTAAAAGCAGCTACATGTGCATTACAAAAAATTTTTAAATGCTCAAGGTTCTAAATGGACAGGCTGCATTAACTTAACTAGGCTGCAGATAACTGAGCTTTCCACCTGAATGAAAAAAAAAAAAAAGAAAGAAAACATACAGAAAAAAAGAACTGTAAACACATCTGTTGAGCCAATAGTAAAAGTCTGTCCAGGGAATAACAATAACAACATCTCACTAGGATCAAGATGGCCTGGAATAATCAAAACACTGAAGTTAGTAACTACTGACTTCATAATGTATTGATTAGAATGCCATAAAGTAGGTGTACAATTATACTCATACTGTCAGCCAAAGCTCACATACATCAGTATCCCTGGTGCACACAAGGGCATCATTCACGTAGTCTTAAGAAATAGAGGGGAAAAAAAAAAAACAACCAAGAGCTACTGGAAAAAGAGGTGAGAGGAACTTTAGCTGCATGTCTTTAAAAAATATTTGTATAGAAGCAGCAAAATAATTTGTTAGTTGTATTTCGATAGTGCTCAGAATGGACTAATTCCTGTCCCTGTATCATAAAAAAAAAAGAGCTAGATTCTTATGTACTATTATGGGTCTCTGATTGTTTGTACATCAAAATTTTGTCATATCCTTTGTTTTTCCTATTTCTATTTCATGCAAATGATGCTTTTCTGTCATCTTTCCTTTTCTTTCCAAAAGTAGCAGCCAATATTTTGAAACAAAGAACAGCAACTAATGCAAGAATATCAGACACTTAAAGCAAAGCTGAAAATCTGTCAGAAATATTTTAATGAGAAGGAGCACCAAAAATTATTCACTGTTTTTGGCCACAGCTGCCACCATAGTATGTCAGTTGGTGACCTGTAATGGCCAATCTTATTTTTGCAATAATCTATTGGAGGAGGCCTTTTATTATCATTATCTGTAGCAGAATTACTATAAGGTGTAACTTAACTCAAGATATGATCAAATTATCAAGCCACAGAATCAGAACTCAAGCAACTAAATTTTTATTTAATCAAAAAGCATTATCTGTTGAGCAAAAAACTTTATATGCTTGATTTCAGCTGAACGCTCTGATATTCCTTGCGATAAAGCTGTCCTTGTGAGTTTTTACCAACTGAAACTACTGTGATACAGTACCTATACAGTTCAGTCCTATACAAAAAAAAAAAAAAATGGTTGTGTTTTACGAAGACTCATAATCAGGCCACATGTCTATGATTTCTAGGATAAAATAGGATAGTAGTATTTTTAGATATTTATGTTAACTTGAAAAATATAATTAGTTTATATATTCTATGTATAATATATAATAATAATATTACAAAATTCAATTTTGTAATTGTAATATTATAACAAATGATGAACTGAAACGTACGGTACTGCCTTTTATTTATTTATTTATTTAATATTTGGCTACCTTATATGGCTACACCAGGAATGAGCAAAAGCAACAAAATTACACAAGAATTCAGCAAAGCTATTAACATACATAAAGTGCTCTGGAAATATTTTGTTTCGTTCTTTGAATTGAAAAGTTCACTCTATTTTGAAAGGTGAAGCAAAAAGTGAATTTAAGAGTTTCAGCCATGTAACACCAAGTATAATTTACTTTTTACAGCATGATGGACCTCTGGATCTCCTGTCACACAGTTATCTATCAGAAAAGGAGGCTGTTCGAAGTATTTCTACTTCTTTTTTTGATGCCAGTAAAAGCTCAGTAAGATCCTCAACAGCTTTGCTACCAACTGCTACTTGATCAAGTTGAACATTAAACAGATGGAACATATTACTAATAAAAATGTTTACCAGCTAGTCATTCAAGGATCCCTGTTGAATTCAGCCATAATGCATGTTTGCTGTACCTGGTAATAAGAATCGAGAGCCTCTTCTAACTAAAAGTAAAAAAGAAGCTCAAAGGTGTGCAAGGGCAGTTTTGCTCAGTAAGGCATTCGCGACTACAGGCTTGAATCATGGCCTGAATTAGTAATGTCTGTTCTGAAAACTGCAACTTACAGATGACTTTAAAGAGTTTGTGTTTTAAATACAGCCTACTTAGAAGTGAATACTCCTTGGTCAGCAAAAATAGAGACTGATCTACTATTGCCCAGATTAAAATAATTCAAGTTGGTTTTAAGTTATTAAAATAGACATGATTCTGTAAGAGTTTCATGTAGTACTGGCAAGTCTTCATAATAATGATGCTTTTCACTGTCATCTCCTCTTAGCCACAGCATTTTTTAGCATATTCAATGGACAAAACTCCAAGTACCACAAATTCAGAAATCACAGCATTTCCACTCAAAAACTGGCAAACAAAGAAGTAATTGTATGTTGTTTTCCTATATACAAAGCATTTCAAAATAGCAAATGGTATTACAACTCCAAATGTATATTGACACAAGTGCTAAAGCTAGGCCTTAAATGAACATGACTTTATGTTCGTAACTTGGAGCTAAAACTATGGGGATATTTTTGATTCTATTAGTCACAATATTTGCAAACATTATTACTGTATCACACAAATGAATAGGTATGATTCCTTTAGACTGCCTGTCTAGAAACAGTAAGATAATTTGAAACTAATAGGGAAAGATACGCTAGTGAGAAAATGGGCCTAATCTGAACAGACAWTTTGAACATGACGGGAGGGGGGGATGCTCCTCTCCATGGAAAGGGAGGATATTGCCTCTCCCTGACAATCCACAGCAAAGTTACAAGTCCCCCAGCAGGCTAAGTGCCCACTGAAAACAGTGATTGCCTTAAACCATGCCTTGATGACACAGGGGCTGAGTAACGCCACTGGCACCCAGAGCTTACCTGAGGCCCTTCCTCCCTGCCCTCCTACCTGGGCAGACGAAATTCAGCATGATCACTTTAGAAAACCCTGAAATTTGGCCTGATGCTCCTCCCCAAAAGGAACAGAACCAAAGTCCCTTTGCACAGAAAGGGACCAAGAAGAGTCCTAGGAACTATAAATGGAGATAAACTTACAAATCCTCTGTGGGAACTTGTTTCAAGCCTCCCACTTTAAAGGGGTTGCAGAAACAGGAGGCCCTTTATTTTCAGCAGTGCTGCAACTGTTGCAGTGATAGTTACCGCTATAACATTACTTGTTGCGGGCATGCGAGAGCTGCTGCTTTGACCCGTACCAAAGAACTGTCATGCCAAAAGCTCATGCTGTAGTACCTCAAACAGAGACAAGCCTCTGCGTATGGCAGCCGTAACTCATTACTCACTCTTCTGTATYGGTACAGAAGGGAACTAGTAATGCATGCCCACCAGGGGGCTACACACAGACCTACCCATGGCCTTCTCAGAAAGCAGGTGGTGAGGAACTCCCTTCCAAGATGTAAATATTGATGGGTCCCTAATAATAATAGCACAACCCCTGTTCCCCCTCAGAAGTATTTACCATATCAAATTGCAGTGAACCAGCAGGAGAAGGAAAGGAAAAAGAAGCATGCTACTAATTTGATATTTTAGATAGCCTTCATTCATTCCCCAGTACCAAATAAAATGAGTCTGTACAACAATAGGCTAAGATTTTTCCATTTGAGATTTACCGTTACATGATTGAATGTGCTTTATTTACATAAATGGATGCTACCTTTTTGAAATGCTTTAACAGAGAATCTAAGACAGAAAGCACCTCCGAAGTGCTGTGTATGAGTAAAGAAAAAAAAAATTAAATGTTAGACTTGTAATTGCTTTGACTGTTGATTTCATCTCCTTACCTTATGACTTCTCAACATGTCTAATTCCAAGTATTACTACAATGATAATCAACAGAAAATAAAAATCAAAGATGTGTCAACATCAATCACTGTCTGACATAACTAAAAATTACTTCCCAATATAATTTTAGCTGATGAAACAGAGGATCTATTCCATTTGATTTTAGCTAAGAATTAGGATTTTAGATCAAGGTGGTTAATTCACTGACTGTAGAGGGAGCCTTGGTGACCATCTTGGTCTAAAAGCCTCAGGAGATACCTAAAGAAGGTATTGAATATAGTGCAATGAATCTCCTATTTCTCCCCATTGACTATAACCAATCACAAAGATTGCTTGAAGACTAGAAGTCTTAGTCTTAATCTTTAGATGGTTAAGGATAGATAAAATCCTACCTTAAATCACCATTTTAATCTCACCTAAAAGCTATTCAAATCCAGTCAAATACATTCATCACATGCACAAAACTACTAAAAAGYTGAAGAACTCAGAGCCAGAAGTTTGCCTACATCACTGTAGATTATAAACTGCAGTCACACAGACTATTAAGGAATCTGAACAAAATAAATACATTTTAAAATGTCTTTCAAAACAAATGGGTTGTGCTACTGAATTCTAGATTGACAGCTGACAGAGAATAGCAAATTTCCACCACAAATTCATTGCCATTAAATGGCAATAAAACTTAGTGGGCACTTTCCTCTACTATAACTACTACATCATTTTCAGTGTTATTTAAAGAAAGACCCTGGACATTCTCAGAAAAACTTAAAAATTTGTTAAGTTATAAAAGGAAATGTTTGGGGATCTCTTTTCTTGTACCAAATGTTATCTCTCACTGACAATCAGCAGTATAAAGCACTGACACATCAGTCTGAATGATCTCCAGAGCTCTACTCAATTAGTAAAACCTCACTGAAGAAAGTTACAACTGAGATCTGCCTAATGCAATAATACAGTTCTACAAACAAATTAATCAGCAGCAATAAGGCACTATAAAAAGAGTTTTAAGTGCTTGGTTGTGGGKTTTTTTTTTGATAAAGGCAACCAGCATACATTTTCAAGTGTCTAATCTGCCTATGCCTGCATAATCTGTGACTCTGTTTTGTGTAACCCTTCATCTCAGTCCCCTTTCGGATATGTTATCCCACAAACCACATATGAGGTTTAACATACATCAGCAAGTATATCGGTAACTTTACTCTCATGAGTAATGAGAAGCCTGATTAGAAAGATGCTGATAGCATACATAATCTGTATTAGCACTGTTGTAGCATGACAGTTCTAGGCATATGTTAAGGGCAAAAAGACAGAAATTATACCTGAAAAGCTTGTGTCTAAAAACTTTTTCATTTTCCATCCCTGTGTGTCTTCCCTCATCAGTCCTCCAACCATACCAGTTTCTCTCCACAAAACTCATCATCTTCACGGATAACCACTTATATATGCAACTCAAGTGGTTAACCTGGAAAATCTTCCTCTTCCATGTGCATGCAAAGCACCGCTGTTTTCAACACTGCTCCATATGTAGGCAGGAGTTAACTGCAGTGGAACATTACAGAAGAGAGGCCTTGATCTATGGCTGGCTCTTTCCTGAACCCTCTTATCTTACAGATTCTTCTTCCATTTTATTATAGCAGGGGGGGTTAACACTACTTTTGCATGAATAAACAATATCTGGTTATCTCTGTAAGCTTCAGTAGCATAAAATACTGCTTTATTCTGCTTGTGCCATGAATCTTTATACACATTTCTGAATTGATAGTCTGACAAATTAAATRTAACCAGAGACAAATTTGACTCTCTTTATTCCTCTACTCAAATAAGAACATTTTAATCCTAGATATGCTTTCCAGTAAACTTTTAATATTTCACTAGATTATTATGTAGATGAACTCATGAAACAGCAATGCAGTTGCATGATGTTGTACCACATGGTGCCATCTGTTGAATGATATTGGCTCGCACCATTACACAACATTATTAGATGGTTGTCTCTAACATGTAGTGAAAATCATTTTGGCCCTCATCCAAACTTTAATAGGGACTTTAACCTTCCAGACAGCACTGACTGCTGTTAGCAAGGAACAGCCTGCTGGAGATCCTCATAATTTAGACACATAATGTTGTGTAGTCACTTTTAGAAAGTGAAGAACCTAAAACTATTTCTCATTGAAAGAGAGTACACAGACAATTAATACAGAAAGTGGAATGAAGAACAAAGTCCCCCTCATGAAGGATGCATATAACACATGTGATCCAAGCAGAACAGCAGAAGACCTAAATTATCATTACCCAGAAGAAATCAGTGATGTTATCAGCAATAATATAAAAATTATATTCAGAAAAGGATTATTTTTCCCCACTCTATCTACTAAATCTGTACTGATGCTTACTGAACTTAGTACATGACAAAACGGATCCAAAGGCTATCTAGCTACTTAAATAATAATGCTACATTTCTGCCTTCTGTGTCAACAAGCCAGGACTAAAGACAATTTGCTCCAAACCTATTCTCTCTAAGGTGATCGGTTACCAGCTTCACTGACAGTAGAGATAAACCCCATTCATTATATAGTTGTCCAGTATATACATTTGTATGAAATACAGACTCTGTTTACAAGATGATATTTAGTGAACGTTTAAACCCTGCCGCGTCAGCCTCCATGGGAACATACGCTTCATTCACTCACACAAATACTTCCTTTATAGTCGAGAACCAGGCCAGYCATTCATAACTTTTGTTTATTTAGCAGCCAGAAAAAAGCTGTTTCTAGCCCCTCCTAAAGGACATCTACATCCACGGGGAAGTGTTAAATACTGAGTGAGAATAACGAGCCTGTGACTTTCGGGGAACTCTGGAGACAAAGGCGGAAACTGAACGGAACCTGCCGAGAGAAGATACCTGCGAACGCACAGGTCTGTCCTCAGATCAGGGTGCTACACATTGACAGCAACATCCATCATAGTGGGCATCTTAAAGAATTGTATTGCAGCTCTAAGGGCTGTATCAATATCCTGACAGCTTGCTCACTGACAAAACATGGAACCTTTTAGAATTGAAATACAGCACTAAGTGCTRTGTGAATGCTTAGGGTTTGGCGGGTTGCCAGAGGGTTTTTTCCTCCATACCAGCCTCTGTTTAGAGTAGCCATTTCCATAGTCTTTGCATTAAAATCAAACATACTCATTTTTTCCTCTTAACATTTGTCCAAATCTAATAAAATGTAATACATGAATCTGATAACATCTGTCTTCCTTCCAGATTTTCTAGAAAACTCCCAAGGGACTGCAAACACATAAATGAGGGAACTGGGCCTCTAGACTCTCACCAGTAGCTGCATGCTCCATGTATGAGGAAGGGTCCCCAGGGTCCCTGGCTGATACATCTGATGAGTTTGGGAGCTGGCAATGCATAGTTTCAATCTGAGGGAAAGTTTGTCTTTAAAAACTTCTGGGCCTCATATTCTTGGAATTCAGCATGAATTCCTCTTCCAGTGAAGAGGAGCACTTGAATGTCAAAGGTCCTCTACAAATCTGGAGAAATACCAGTCTAACGTTTTTAGAACAGGTTAGCATGCACATTTGTGCCGACATGCTGGCCCCACTGCTCAGGAGGAAGAGACTGGAACAAACGGAGAAACAATGAGGCATGCGAGAGCAAGACTAGGTGACTAGAAAAGCGTCTCCTGACTAAAATTCCCTGTTTATAGGAAAATGGGACATCTGGTGGGATTGCTGCTGTGTTAAAAAAATTTTCTATGTACTCCAGAGATCACATCAGCATCAGACATCTGATACAAGAGCTGATTATCCCTACAGAGGGCTCCTCATAACCCAAACTTCAGACTGCAGGTTCCTTGAAGAAAAGACTGTCTTTGTGCTCTGTACAGCACTGAGCATACTGAGTTTATCATAAAGAAATAAACCCAGTCATTTCTGACTCAAAGACTCTCAGAGTCACATACAATATCACAGCACTGAAGAAACATATTCTGTTGCTACAGCATTATCTGATTTGAAACTTACACTGGCAGCAAAAAGATAAATATAAAAATATTGTCTATTTAGACCTCAAACTATAGCCAGTCTCTTCATAACACAATATGATTGAGGAAGAAGCTACAGCGTTTTACAGAGACTTCACATTTAATAGCTTAAACCATTGTAAAATTCCTACACAGCTGGACAAAGTGGAGTGGAGAAGAGCTGAAAATTTTCCTTCTAYGAAGTACACTCTCTTCCATGTGTGTAAATGAAATAAACACAGCTGTCTCTTCACTGCCTTTTTTGCATCTTTGACTGTGGTGCTTATTTCATTTCAAGACTGGTATACACAGAAGAGCAGCTCAGAACCCTCCCCCCACTCTTTTTTTTTTTTATATAATTATTTATTTAGGATTACCTAATGCACCAGAGGTCGTCTACAGAAGGAAGAACGTGTGCCTGTTATCATATATTTTAGGCTCATAAAAGATTTTTCCTAATATAAATTATTAAATACCTTCAAAACTCCCATTATTCAAACTRTTTATGGAATCCCAGACAGGACTTTCTTAGATCGCTTCAAGCTAGGATACAAAATGAGCCAAAGAAAGGTTGCTTCCTGAAGCACTAATACAGAGAATACATAAATTATACAAATATTTTTGTTTAAAGAGCAAATAATATAAGTCTCAAGAAGAAGCAAACACATCACAAGCATTCCCCTGTTGCCAGTAGAATGGCTGACGCTGATATGTTAGCAGTTTATCTTGGAATACCCTTAGGATGCATACAGTAGTGCTTTTAGCACTTTAAAATGAAATCGTGTATTGTTCTGACAATATCCACACCATGCTAAGTCTTTTACAACTAACTTGTATCCCCCCCATTAATCCTGGCCCCAATTTTATCAAAGCACAAAAATATAATAATAATAAAAAAAAAATTGTTTTCCCTCCCAATAACAATTAGGTTCAGATATTTAGACAACAACTTATATATTGAGAACAAAAACTCTTTTTCAGAGTATGAAATAATAAAATCACTATCAAAAAAGATTCTATTGATTAACTCAAAAATGATCACCAGATAATTACCCTAGTGGTGTTCTTGGGATCATGATAAAGTTTTCAGAGTTGTAGCTACCTCAGAATTAGAAACCATCAAATGTTTCACACAACTGCATCTTACAAAAAGTAGCACCAAAAGCATGACTGTGAAAAATGCACCTCTAACAAGCACTGGTAATAAACAACAGATTACCTAGCAAAAGTAGTCATGACCTGATCAAATGCTTACTGGACTCTCATCGACTAGTATTACAGTTTCTATTTTAAAACATGAAGCTAAAGCTGGACAGGGATTAACCAAGTCCTGAAGAGTTTTCCCAAGCACTTCTTTCCTAAAACTYTTCTTTTTCTGTCTCTTCTTTTTCTGCTCCATCACAGTACTTTCACTTGTTCTCACCTCACCAGGTCTTGCCCTACTCCAGACTGAGTTAAAGCACAGTGCAAGGTCAGCACAGAACAACAGAAAAACCACTGTTCAGGGCTTTTTTATTTTAACTCTTGAGGACACAGCTTTCAGAGGGCGAGAGGGTTTGAAAGCGTTCACTACCCCTGAGCTGTGCCACACGCTCCGCTAATCGAGCCCCCGCCTCCCCCGTCAAACCCAAGGCACACGTGGCTACAAAGAGGCTCCACAAAAAAGCAGCAGCACTCAGATAACTTAAAAGTTCTAACTTAACTGTCTCAGTGCTTAGACAGTTATCTCAAGCCAAACCCCTTCTTCCCAATATTTTCTGCTATGCTCTCTCTTTCTCTCTCTCCATTGTACATTAGTAATTATATTTTTAACCACATTCAAGATCTTGGTTTTGACTTATCTCTGACATTTACCCCTTTCATAAGCCAAGTCAAGTGTGTTGAACTCAGCATGGTCAGAAGTAAAACTTCACAGTGAATCACATCTAAAACGGCCATTAAGTATCAGTGTTATCATCAGAAGCAATTCTCCCATTTTCCTGTGCAATGGTAGTTCATTCCAGCTGGATAACATTTGTAGTAATAAAACAAATACCAAAATAGCAAAGAGGCAATCTTCATAAAATGTTGATATATTCCATACCCTTCACAGCATGAAGTACAGTGTTACTCTACCTGAAAAACTCTTGCTAAACTTGAAGAAAATTGAAGAAAACGTAACAAAGGAAATGTCTCTTTCTTGGACGTATGTCCCTGTATTGAAGCCCTAAGGGAGAAACCACATATAATTGGTTCACTGAAATTTGACAAAAATGAAGGTATTGCAATGTTAACCCTATTTCTTCCAAAATATTTTGGTGCTAACCTCATGGTTATTTTTTGTTATTTTTATCCCCTTCATTTTCTGATAGAGGATAAGAACAGGTCTCATACCTTTCAGTTTACTATTTCACTGTACATGTACAATTATCATTTTCATTTTTCCTTCCTTACCCTCAGTTAAAGACTTGATCCTCTAATTATAAATATAAACAGATTACATCCTAAATGGGCAAATACATTTGCCATATTTTCCAAATGAGACTAGTGGGGCTTGTGAATCAGCATTCAAATCTCTGATGAACAGTTTGCTCTACCACTAAAAGATTCCTAGTGCTTTAATAATGTAGATTTCCACATTGCAAAGTAGAATTCAAGAAAGTGAGATTTCATGTGCAATGCTGTCAGATCTAAATCATATACTATAAATATATCCTATTACATTTCTAATAGGCATGGTGAGATCAACAGAGAAAGCTCCACTTTGAAAAGCCCAAAGTCAGCCCTCACTTCTYCTCTACAGCCTCCTACTTCACAATCGGCATCCTAGGAAATTTTTGTTACATGGTAAGCTTTTCCTCCAGATTTCAAAAAGTTCACAGTGATGAACAAGCATTACGTCATCTTCATTTGATTGTCAAAGGAACTGAGACATAGAAGGATGCTAAGCAGCTCCTAAAAGCTCCCCTTGGCTAAGAATTCACTTTAAAAGAGTGTCAAAGAAGAAGCCTATTACCTACAACAAGTAATAAAAAAAACATTATCCCTTTCTTGAGTATGATCTACAAGTACCTGATCCATGACAAATACAGAGTGGTCTTTTAAGAAACAAAAATATGTTTCGCTGTATCACTTGCTTTGACTTGTTAGGGGCAGAAAAAAGAAAGGAAAGCAGTTAGTCCTCCTAAGCGGACAGACACCTATCTTTTGTAACAGAGACAAAATGGTTCCATCACAGTTTAATGGCTCATATGAAGCAAGTCTCAGTCCAGTTGCCACTGAACGGGAACTTAATTTCGCAACCCTTTTTCCCCCCATCATGACAGTGCAAATCATTTTAATTTTCTTCAATGGGCAAACTTAAATAAYTGGTCCCAGCTCGCAGAACTGAGATTAATTTCATAAAGATATATTTCAGTGAAAGTTTTATACTATCTGTATTGCAGCACTTCACTCTGTGAGGTACTATAACAACATAATTTTCTTCCCTGAAAAGAAATACAGTGGAAAATAAGTTTACCAGGGAGCTCTCCTCACCAATAAGTAGCAGTAATTACATCAGGAATATCAGTTCCAAGTGCAGGGTCAAAGTTTCACCTCAAAGTTATAATGTATCCCATAATGGAAGAACAATCATTATATTTTTGAACAGCAAAGATGTGTAAAATTCTTCTTTCAGGTTCCTTTCCAAAATTATCCAATTTGAGACATAGATAAGTATTTTTCTATACTATAACTTTGCTAGAAATGTCTTCATAAATAATCATGCTTAATGTACTGTGCAGATGAAATACAGCATCAGCAATATCTTCAAGGTAGCATGGTAAGTTCTATAGCCATTATGAATTTCCAGTATATAATCACAAGAAAAATTACATACAGGATTTTGTGAGAACAGCTAAAAATACTAACAAAAAGCCTCCTTACTTTGGTAGTTAATATTTATTAATGTGACACTTCAGTAATGGCCTGGTGAATAATATTTAAATGTAGATGAAAGAAAAGAGCTCCTAAGAGCCTGAATATTGCTTTTAAATTATAGGCAACTCTTTCAGACCTGAGTTAGAAACACAAGACGCCACTTACAATCTTCACAAATAAAGCAGATAGGGTCATTACTATTATGAAGGCCAGCATGTACATAAATATAAACATTATCAATGTTAGCAAACAACAGGCCAGAAACACAATCTGAATCTGAAACATAGTTAATAGGAGAGAAAAGCATCACCACAAGGAACCCTCAAGCCATAACGAACTCTCCACTCCTCACTGTTACAGACAATTCTTTATCAGTTAAAGGCCTGATTCTGTTACATTGGATACATCAAGGAAAATCTAACCCTATGTAAGTTCATCTGACTTTAGTAGGACTGGAGCACACACATGGAGTCATATTTCATTCACTAGTTCAATCGTTCTTTAATTTCAACGTTGACAGCCTTTGACATTTAAGACTAAGGACCTGAAGGTTCCAAAATCATGCAATTGGCTTTAAATAATCGTAGGATTTAAAATAACACTGGGTCTTTTGAATTGCCTTTTTTAAGCTTCCAAAGATCATCTTTTAAGCTCTTCTATAAAATCACTAAAAGATGACATGGTTATAAATGGAAGTTGAAATTATTATATAACAATGTGGTTTTGGAAACAAAAGGTTTTCAAATAACACCAAACAATGTGAACTAGTAAAAATATCTGGAAACAGTATGTCATATCAGTAAAGAATAAAGACCTTGAATAAAGTTAGGAGGAACCATCATCTCCACAAATTTAAGAATAAACAACAACAACAAAAAGACAGGACAGATCCCTTTCTATTCTCATAAAAAGCAACCCACAAGCAATTGTTTCATATACCATAAAATTCAAAAGAAAATAAATGCTCTAGACCATTTTCGTTCTCTTATGTTGGTCTTCTCATCTATTTCCAACATTCAGAACATTCCTGTTGCCCAATATACTGAATGTATTGCACAGATTTCTTTCCATTTCTGCTGCAGAAACTTTCGCTCACCCATTTTCTGACCAACACGTGATTTGTTCAATAAATTTCAAAACATTTCTTATCCCTGACAGTTCTATCATGAATTCTAGTCCCTGCTTCACCACCTTGTCTCCAAGTTCTTCATCACCTCTTCCATGTCTGGAAGATTGCCACAGGGAGATATTCTCTCCCTTACTCCCTTTCTTGCTGAGGACTGTGTCAGGAGGAACTTTAGAGGGCCCTAACACCAGTGGTTCCCATCATATTCCCAAGCTTGCAAGTAGGAGAAGAAGAAAATAAGAACTCTCCTATTTTTATGGGAGAAGAGGGCATTAGATCAGAACTGATGTGCCTCAGAAGCCTGCCACATTTTGCCAGAAAAGCAGAAGCGAGACAGGATGAGGAGTATTCTCTGCCCCTTTCAGCAGCACTGATTGGGAGCTCAGTTTGTGCAGATGGGTTGATGGGAAAGGCAGTCATGGAAATTTTTTTTTAGAGCTGCAGCTTTCCCAGCCATCGACAGGCTGACCAGCATATAAGCCAAAAGCTCAGTATTTGTACATATACAAACAATTAGTGACAGATGACTATACTGGATGCTAAGACAAAGATAATGGTTGACCTGAATTAACTACTTCCTAGAAGAGGGAGGTATAGGTTACCAAGAGAAAGAATGAAGAGGACTTTTAGCAAGACAGCAATGCGTAACTGGTATACTGTGCAGAAAACAAGTCAAGGTCAAAGAAGAATGGCCCTTTATTTGTTAAACACAAAAGTTTTCATTCCCTTGAATGTGAATTTTAACAGACTTAAGACTACAGTATTAAAGTAATGGGGTAATCCCTCTGCACCATTTCACCAATCCTTAATTTGACTATTTGCATAGTACTTAGGAGAGTAGTACTTTTCATTACTAATTTTCACTAGAAACAGCAGTTACAAGCATTACAACAATAGCAGCATAGGTTTAAAGTAACAGCACACTTTAAAGTAACTCAAGACATTTAGAGCTTGGTCTAGTACCTCTTAAGCAAACAGTAAGAAAGAGGTGCCTAAAACAATGCATAAAGAGTTGAGCCTCTGACAAATATGGATATTCTCACCCTTCTTCCTCTTCTTTGGACTTAGAGTTTAAATATAACTTCTATTTTACAGAGACGATGTGAAAATTATACTGATAATTACTTGTAATTTCAGTACTCTTTTTAAGTAGTAATCTAATTGCCTTACAATTTAAGTTTTCCTCCAGAAAAACACCAGGAATTGTTGTTTGTTTGTTTATTCTTTTAAAGATACTGCCTGTGAACACAAAGGAGACAGTAATTACATTTTACAGACAGTACTCTGATTTTTACATTAGAAAACTACATAAGAGTAGGTTTTGTTTCCAATGTTTAAAATAGACTCATATTTCAGTCAAAATGATAGCTTTGTTCAAATAATTCAATAGGCAAAATAAATCTATTGATTCTTCCCCAAGGTAAATGTTAAAATACTAATTATGCAATTTAAAACTGCATAATTTTCTTTGCAATAAGATCAATACCATTTAAGGTATTAAACAGATTAAGTGCTCTCAATATAATTACAGTTAATTACTAGTAAGTTAGCATATTTTGATCATGACTATGATACAACTTGGTGAAAGTCATTCAGATGGTTAATTCTTTAGCTTGCTTGCTAACAAAAAACAATAGACTACATCTTTTCACCAGATTTTCATTCAGCAGTCAGGCGGTCAGGAACTTATCAATGACCTCAGTGTTCTATTAAAATTCAGGCAGCAAACATTTCATGCCTGTTGCTCATATAAGATTAATGAATGTCGTCTTAGTACAGGATCATTCCTCTTTGTATTCTATCTCAGTTCCTAAAAAAAGATCAAATTTGCTCTATAACTTTTAAAACAGATCTGGTTTTCGTGGTTGAAGTGGTGAATAATAAAAAGGAACGTACTATGCAAAATGTATTAACATTTCTGGGCCCAAACAGGGTTACAATTTTTGTTTGAATATATACTATCTTGGAATACTTCCTGGAAAGTAATTGCTGTTCCATCAAACAAACAAAAGCCTAGTACTAAACTCTCTGGATGTATTAAAGAATGGCTACAAAAGCAAAAGCATATATACACCTTATAAAACTAACTGGAGACATACATGATTTCACCCTGTCTTTATATAAAAGCCACAGATGCATTTTCTGATTTAGGTCAGTCATACAGCTTCAATGACCATCTGAAAAACTGCTTATCGGTCTCTATACTGTCAAAGAGTTAAAACACCTAGAGTTGTTCTAGGTTGGACACAGGTTTTGGCAAAATTTTGAAACTTTGAGGAATTCAGCTGACCTAACTTTAGGTCATCTCCAGAATTGATCCCCACGTATCAGGCAATCATCCTCGGCTCTTTTTTGTCAGGAGAAACAGAAGCAATGCAGCTGATCTGTTTTGTACCTAAAAATGAGGGGAAGTATATTCAAGAAGTACTTATTCTTTCTAATAACTTTAAAGGGAGCCTAAAATTCAGAAATGAACATCTAGTCCGGTGAATCCTCCCTTTCAACCCTTAAAAAGGAACAAATCATGCGTGGAGAACCAGTAAGTAACTTTATGTTCAAGAGACCTGGACAGGCTGGACAGGTGGGCAGAGAGGAACCTCTGCTTTCCAGCAGCTCAACCCCCAACCTGTACTGGTGCATRGGGTTATTCCTCCCCAGGTGCAGGACCCTGCACTTGCCTTTGTTGAACTTCATGAGGTTCCTCTACTTCATTTACATGCTGAATTTACATCTGCTTTTACTTAGCTAAGGCGCACTGATGAAAGTGAAAATTGTGTCTTTTGGGTCCATTTTCATTAGCTTGAACTGTTTCTTAATACATACATTTGGTATGTTGAGGGCATAAAACAGTAAAGCATGCAACTTGTCCTGAAAGATGAAATACAATTGCTTTGATCTGAATATGGTCTTTGGGAACATTTTCTACTGTTGCAGAGAACTGAGAGAGCTTTTATATCAATAAGTGATTCTCATGACAATATAACATAAACTTTTATGTAGTTCTTTTTTGTTTATTATGACTTTGTTGAGCCCTATAATGATCAATTCTATTGTTGCCAGCACATTTCTTTTGCTTCATCATCATGTTCCCCTTCTGCAATCTTATTTTCTTGGCATGTTACTGCAATTGGAAATGCACCAGTCTACTCCTTCTTATTCTTCAGCCTCTTTATTAGAGAAAAAAAAAGAAGGTTTTTTTTGCTCTGTCAGATAATTGTTGTTTCATYTTTTCTGCACTTATCTGTTCTTTTGCTCTAGTCGAGTTTTCAAAGAATATTGCAAAGAATAGTTTTCCATTATCTGCTGCAACACATAGTTCTTTGCCAGCTACCATATTTGGCAAATTTCTGCAAGTAAGGTTTCGGGTTGGAACACATTGGTCTGCAGGTACTTTTATTCTCCAAGTTGCTGCATTATGAGAAATATTTCTTAATATTCCACATTTCCAGGAAAGAGTACTCAATTTATGCAACTAGAACCTTGTATTGGCAATTAATTTAGTCTGAATGCATCTCCAGCAGACCTATCTAATGATCCATTTGTGAATCTGGTAATTTAATTTCTTATCATACACTCATATTCCATGAATACATTTTTATTAATCTATTCACTAAGCTTATTTTAACTGATGCTTTTACAGATACAGACAGGCTTACAGCAAACTGCAGATATTGCCTGAATTATCACACACCCTGTATTAGTCTGCCTGACATTCTTTCATTTTTGCCCTTGGTCAATCTATATACACTTACCAAAAAAAAAAAAAAAAAAACCCACTAAATGCATGAGGTGAAAATCCATGCAAATTACAGTTTTCAGATATTCAACATTAAAAGTGTTTGCATTAAAAAATGTTGTTCTGTAATGCCACAGTTGACAAGATATTCACATAAGTGCCAACACCTTAATAGCAGTAAGGTCTAGATACTGTTACCATGCTCTAACATCAACACAAACAGCTATTTGATATGTTATTGCTAGTAGCAGTTGGTTTAGGCCCCAAAATGGGTCATAAGTTCTTACCTATGGATTTCTTGGTTTAGAACTGAGCATTGCAAAACAACTGCATTTTTAATAATTACACTTCAGTCTTTCTGTTAATGTCACAAAATCTAAAATAAAAGCAGTATTTTTCCTCAGAGGACAGGATGATCACTTATTCTAATATATTAACAGATGCTAAGTGAAGTCTTAAGAATTCTTATAGAAATATCATATTACAATAATAAAGGACCTAGGAAGCTACATGAGGAGCTAGAGCAAGTGGAAGGTCTCCATTTATATGAGAAGTCTTTCTATGGTATAGTTGAGATTTCTCTTTAAATGTTTCCTTCTTGTGAAAGCTTCTCCTTTCAAAGGCTCCTTGCGATTTTATGTAGAAGTTTACAGAAGACATAACATTGCAGAACAGCTCTTATTAGCTATTGTGTATTTCCAGTTCATTTCCTCTTCTACACCTCTCTTTCCTAATCTTTTATTTCCTTTCTTTTAAAAGGACATTAGAAAGACAAGCAGAGCTTTTATACAGAAGAGGAAAAATACAGTCTATATACAAGTGGAATTACCTTTAATTAGGTTGCCTGTCCAGGTTTTCCCTGAAGCATCAGTAAGCATTTAAGATTTTTAGGCCTCTGAGATTAGATTTTTCTAAAAAAGACAAGAGACTAAATCTCCAAATTTATTAGGTCTGGAGAGTTAAGGGGCAAATGACAGTACTGTCCATTATTAGGTCAAGAATGTTGAGTCAGAAAATTATTTGAGTTGGAAGTGATTACTCAATTACTATAAATTCTATTTTTTATTTTTCATATTTTAAAACATCTTGGGTGTCTATTTTTATGGCTTTATTATAAACACGTCAGAGACCTTTGAGCTTTCTTTGTTGTCCAGGATTAGAGAGGCTGCGTTGTGACTTCTCRGAGATAACATAAAATGCATGTCATTCAGCGTTTTAAAACAGGAGGGAAGCAGGAGGGCATTGTCGCAGTTATTGATTTGTCCAGCTTGTTGACTGAAGATCAGATGGGAAGGCAGAGTTCCTGAAGTTGAGTCATGATGGTGAGGTAATTACCTTTGCTAAGTTTTTTACATTCTTGAAACCAGGAAGTCTAATAAGACGACAGCTCCACAGCCTGTTGAAGTTGCTAACATCGCTAGTTTCTTTGAAACAAGTCGTTCCTCTTTGTTCCTTTCTATCTGACATGGATGACAGCCTCTTAGAGGATCCGTATTGATTTCCTCTTAAGGATGGATTAGAAGAATGAGAGCCCTGAGGAAAACAGCTGCCATTTCTCTACAGTGTATTTAAAGAAATAAATAAATGATAAATAAAAACCATTGTGCCTCTTCTACCAGTTGATTCCAGCGTCAGTGAGTAACAGCCCAGGAATGCTTCCCAACACTTAAAACTGGGAATGAGACAGGTGATTCCCCTTGGTCATGCTGTTTATCTTTGTTTTACCAGCACAGATTATCTTGATGTTAACAATGTTGATGTTAAATGCTGGGACATTTACACCCTTGATGTCATAGATTACTCATTCAATAGTTGATGGAACTGCCTATACCACATTATGGGAATATCTGTACACTTCCCTATTTAAAGGAGGTGAGTCCTGTTCTACCGTTGCTTGAGCTTCTTCTTACCAGGCATTTTAATTCATGCTGTATATTTAGGATTTCAGAAATGCCTGTTCTGAAGACACTAAACAAGTGAATTTTTTAAGTGCCTGGACAGTTCATCAACTAAAATTGAGATATTTGTCTTTTTTTTTTTTTAATTATTATGGGTGGGTGGCAACACAGTAATAGCATCTAGTTACAGTATAACAGTAACTGTCTTTTGCCTTAATGTAGTCATTAGGGAGATTCCTATCTAGGTAAGAAATGGAGACAGGAATGAAATTTAGCATTTAAACATCTGGCTTGGATAACTCCCTGGAAACACAGATTTCAAATCACTGCAAAGCAGCCTCAGATCTTAGGCTTTCAAAGTAGTCAAACTAAATACCATGCAATTTACTCTGTTGCGATAATTAGACTAGTATTTAAAAATGAAGTTCAATCTGCTCTGCAGGGATCCTAAAGATCCAGTGATACCATCCACAGAAGAAAATTTAATCATTCAGATGGTCCATACTGAAATTTGTACACTGGTCAGGCTGATAACCACACCCAGCACAGACACGAATAAATTCATCAGTATGATCAGTACAAAGTTATTGATACACCTTACATCCAATTACCTCTGAGTGACTCCATGTAAAACTATGAAAGTGAAAAGGAACATTAAGAGACTTCAGAATCAACTCTTCATAATACAACACTAAATGGATTCATAAACAGACTATCAGAAACAAATGTCTACAATCAAGTTCTTAAACCTCTGAAGCCTTTTGACCTGGCCACTGTAAAGTCAGGAGCATCACTCTACAGCTGAAACTCTACTGTAATCCAGCAAGATACTTCCTTGCTATATGTTTATTCTTATGTTTCCTTCACAACAAACATCAGGATGATTTATTCCACTGGTAAGGAATTTAGCAGGCAAATTTCCAGTCTCACATGGAACATAGGTCCAGTGCCAGTCTTTTCCCTCTCTCTTTCCTCCAGTTTTTCATCTAACACCATGAGATCCAAATGGCCCATGCAAGGCCACCTAAAACGCAGCTAGCTGCGCAAAGGGCTAGTGTGAGCCTAGCCACAGACTACAGAACCTCCTTTGGCGTTCCCTTCCCCCTCTCACCACTAGGGAGTCCCCATCCTATAGATGGGCCTAGCACCTATTTTAGTTTTGAAATACATACAGAAAGGCATGAAAAAGAGTTCCTGTTTGTGATTCAGGAGTTCTATTGGAATGTGGAAGCTGCAGATTAAAATAGCTGATCTGCCCTCCTTGGAGCAAAGTCCAAGTCACGTCACAGGTCCACCTCTGCCCTGTACTAGTTCATCATTCTTGAACAGAATTGATAAGTTTAGCCATATGCAAATTAAGCATAAGCTAACAATGTAGGTTAACTGTTAAAATGTTGAAAACAAAATTAGGATACACCTTTGCTTTTGAGTTCACAAAATAGTCACTACTATATTGTTAGTTTGCGGATGAATAAGTTAAGTTTGCTCACTTTTAATTAAGTTTTTAAATACTAACCACTTTGTACAAACACCACCACTTTCCTTGTAAAATACATACAACGATTATTAAACTGTAACCTTTAAGAATATGCCAAAACTTTAAAACAGACACTCCTGCTTCAATATTTGCATTATCTTACTGCACTTCCCCACACATACTCTAGAAAATACCTCATAAATAGGGAGAGTAAATGCCTTCCTTACCTAAGACATTGATAAGACAAGAAAAGCCACCTGATACTAAATTCCAGCTTGTGGCTTAGCAGAAGGCAAAATCTCAGAAATCCTTCTAACAATTGTCTGTATCTATGCTTTTATATAAAGTGTGTGCATGGACATGAAAGAGAAGTATTTGAGGTTTTGCGCTTACGTTAAACTCAGTGAACAAGAGTATCTTCTTCAGCTGAAATAAGGATTATCATGTGTTTTCTGCAAAAAGGTAATGCAGGCTTGCACCTATCATTTGCTGGTTATCATCATTTCCTAAGAGACGAGAATAGGGGCAGGACAGAGCAACTTCCCACTGCTGATTACCAAGTTCTCAAAACTAAGGAGTTTTTACAATTTTCCAACACTACAGTGCAAACATCCATCAGCTGTCAGAGTTCTACAGGATTCAAAAACAGAAAAGGAGCATTCATTAGTGGCAGAGAGAAACATTAACTAACTAAACTTCCAATAAGCAATTAAATTTCCAGAACATCTAGATACTTGTTTCTGTCAAAAAAAACTAGAARGAGAGAGAGACAGAGAAAGGAGAAAAGTTCAAGAAATACTGCACAGAATTTATCTAGCAATAAGTAGCAAGGTGGAGGTATACAGTTTCTGTTGCTGATTAACAGCAGAATTCAAAAAGAGCTGTTGGCACATGCAGAATACTGTTAGTATATTTTGTGCAAGACTGAAGGAGGATTATTTATTCATTTGTTTATTTTTTGCAGATAGAACGTAGATATTGATGCTTCAAAGCCACTACCTGGCTATATGTGCATTCATCCAGTCGTAAAAGTGGATTCTCACCTACTAATGCCTGAATGGAAAACTGCACAAAGTAAAGCAAGTAATCCAGTAGCCAACAGCATTCCTCTTCATGGACACTAAAGAAACAACAACATGACACAAAAAATTTTTGCCGATTTGGGTGTTCATCCGGCAATGGAACATAAACCTCTAAATACTTGGGCATAGATTCTGTGGCATGTTAAGTAGGATCAGAACTCTGGAGATTTAATTGTCCATACTGGTATTTGGTGAGGACAAATCATGCACACCAGAAATTACTATTAGCATTTTATTGGACGACACTATGCTTTGCTTTATTAAGTGCTGGTGTGTGGGAGTATAAACACTACCGTGTCTAAAGGTGGCTCTGTATTTCAAAGTATGTGCAAGTAATCCCTGGCTAAAGCTATTAGGTCAGCAGAAACATTTGAAATATTTTCTAAGATAATCATTACATAAATGTATATTTGCTATTGAATTTTTAAGATATACCACTGACACACCTACTCAGTTTGTAGTACATGTAAACAGACTGCTTTATAATTCTCTATTCTAATATTGTGAAACTCAGTGGTAGTTCACACACCTTTGCATAGCAACTGTAAACACCTGATAAATGCAAAAAAATAGTCTTAATCCATAAATTAAGAAATTTCAAAAGCTGTGTGACTTACCAAAATTCTAGCAATAAGAATTGAATATTGAAAAAATATTGAAATGGACACTTCTTTTGAAAATAGACTTTTTTGAAAAAACAGAAAGTAAGCAAATACATATGTAATTGCCTTGCATTTGTTGCCATCATGTAAGGTCAAAAATACTACTTGTTTTCATGAGTAGCTCCTTGAACCTATATACTGCACTGCACTGCTTGTGCAAGAGGTCTTGTAGGACAATAAACAACAAACATGAATTGATGTATGATTCTTTCTGATTGGGTTGAATAAAAGTTAAACAGTAAGATAACAAAAAAAGTGGGAAAATTAATAATCAATAAATGTATCGACATGTTCCGAAATCAGGCAGCCAGAATATTAGTATATGTTTTTAGCCTTGGGTACAAATGTGTATCTATAGTCCAGTGACATAACTCTGAATTTATCAAGGAATACAAAAATCTGAATGAAATATGCTAAATATTCTACATACTATTGCTGTAATCTTATAAAAAGAATCCTAAACAGTTATTTAACAAATACATTGCACTGCTACCTGATAACATAACTAAGAAATCAATGACCTCATGTTTGCAAGGCTAACTATACAATAAGCAGAACTTCCTGGTATGGCACTTATTACAATAGTGCCATAATTTTGAAAACTGGGTAAGTTTAAATCCTTACGTGCAAAGCAAGAATAGCCTAGCCAAAAAATATGCAATTTCTTTTCTTCCAGTACATGAATATTTAAAATGTACAACCAGGCATTTTCTAAGATTATCAGTATGAAAGAGATTGACCACATCTAATTTTGCCATCTAATCTTCAGCAAGTAACCTTAAGCATTATGAACCACAGTGACTAACTTATCAACTTACACAGCTAACTTCAAGCAAGGAGAGGCAAGTTCCTCTGAACATACTTTCAATCCATTGTAGAACCTGTGCAAATTCCATGTCATTTATGTTGCACTTAAGAACCATATTATTCGATTTGGTGACTTTATCTCATTTAAAATAGATTTGACTGAAAACTTATGTAGGCCAACTGCCTAGGATGGAATTTCATCCTGCGAGTCACTGACATATATCCTTAGATTGTTAAATGAAAAAGAGCCCAAGCATTTTCTTCTCTTTAGAAACCAAAACATTCCACACACTCCCATCTGAGTTATCTTGAACCATCTTCTTTCTCTAATAGCTCAGATGCTGAATCAACAACATGCACTGCTAACTGACAAATACAATAGTAAATTTAGTCCAAATAAAACTCTCAATATTTTATTGAAAATTGTCATATCTAAAAGATGATCACTTTTAATTTAAAAGCTGTGGGAAGATTTGCAATTTGCTACAGGACGTAACAGAAGAACACAAGGCAGGAGGCTGGGTATTCATTTCCTCCCATTTATTCATCTTGTCTTCTCTTTTTTTAATATATATTTATACATACATAAACACACACATACATACACATAATATATTTATCTATATATATACATGTAAGTGTTTTACTCGCTTTTTTCAGTGGAAACCTAGAAATGATTTTTTAACTTCACAAAATATCATCTTTGGTTTAGAAATCCCCACAACTAACTGGGATCTCATTAATGTTCGAAATTACATTGAGTGAACTATTTCCATATAAACTAAAGCATTTTAAAGGTATATATACTTTAAACACATATGTTTTGTCTTGAAAATAAACACAAACTGCAATAACAGCAATGTTCACCGAGACAAATATGAAGTCCTACACTAGGGACAGAATAACTCTGTGCAACAGCTGGTCTGGGGTGTGGGTGGCCAACAAGTCAAACATGAGCCAGCAGCGAGCACCTTGCAGTAGAGAAGGCCAAACACAGCCTGGGCTGTGTGAGCAATGGTATTGCCAGCAGGCTGAGGAAATGATTGTTCCCTTCTGTTGTACTGGGCTCCCCCACACAAAGCAGGCAGACATAATGAAGCAAGTTCAGTGGAGGGCCACCAAGATGATTGGGGAGCGGAGCACATGATGTACCGAGAGGCTGAGAGAACTAGGTTTGCTGAGCTTTAAGAAGAAAAGCCTAAAGGAAAATCTTATTGCTGTCTTTAGCTACCTAATGGGAGAGTCTACAACAGACAGAGCCAGGCTCCCACAGAAGTACACAGTGATGRGATGGAAGAGAACAGATGCATTGCAGCACAGAAAATTCCAGTTCAGTATTAGGAAACATGAGGGGAGAGGGGGTAAGTGTATCCCTCATCATGAGGGTAGTTGTACACTGAAGCAAGTTGCCCACAGAGGTCATGGAATCCACATCCGTTACAGATACTCAAACAGCAGCTGGCAATGCCTTTGAGTGAGCCAATGGAGGCATGTTTAGAGCAGGTCATTAGACCAAAAGACCTCCAGCAGCCCTTTCCAACCTAACAAAACAGTAGCCATGTAAGTTCCTCCCTTCTTCTCAGTGGGAAAGTATCTATTAACTCTCTGTAAAATCACAGAAAAGCTGGCCTAAAAACCTGAGAGGTTTCTCAAATTTTTACTTATTCTGTTTGGGTTTTTTTGTTGTTCAAATTAAATGCTACGGTAACATGTAAAATATGCAATCAACTACATAAAGCAAGCGTCATACTTTTGGGAGAAAAAGTACTGGATAACCTAACTATGAAGCTAATTTTCCTCAATAAGTTGCATTCTGTGCAAGTGTCATAAGCCTAAGGACACCAAGCAATGGAGCCTGCGCTTTTGCTCACTCCATTTAGTTCAGAAAGGAAGCATGTGAAGAAGGCTCTTGGCAGTGAGACTCAGGAAATTAGGAGTTCCAAATATGAATGCTAAAGCATTTGTCATTATGGCTTTTTTTTTTTTTAAATGGGCAATGCTATTATTCCATTCCATATTATTCTATATCTGTGAATCAAGGTAGCCAACAAGCAGCAAGTCTTGCATTTTATTAGAATAAAGGGGATGAGACAAAACAGAGATGGGGGAGAAGATTTCAGCTAACCTCCATTTTCCCTTGCAGCCACGTAATAAAATCATTGTTTCAGAGCTTGGAGCATGGAGCATGGGCCTTCCAGGCAGAAGCAGTGTACAGCAGCACATTCCAAGGAGAATACTTCATCAGACTGACAGGTCATCTAACCTCAAGGTTACAATCTGGGGCCAACCTAATGCTTGTTTGTATTTGCCAGCCCAAAATCCTGAAGCATGTACAAATTTGCGTCCTGCCCTGTAGGAATTTCTGCTAACTACCAAAAACCGGTTGTCTTCTTTTGGTCTGCTCAAATACTTACATTAAATGCGAAAAACACTGTTAGCAGAATTTTAAAAGACATAAATCCTTCTTGAAACACAAATAGCATTCTATAGTATGGTCCACCAGCACCTGAGAGTAATATGATTTCTTCAGTCTTCTAAATTTAGAGTTAAATGTAGCAGAGAAAACAGATTTCTTCATTTGTGATTTCTTCGCTTTTGCCCGAGTTCACCTGCAGGTTACTTTTGTTACCTGATGGCCCAACCAAGCCAAAAAGTATGTTTTCATACTATTAACATAAGTGACTGTTAAAATGCTATGGTATTCTATAGCTCCTTGACATTTCCCTAGTTCTGAAGAAATGAAAAGGCAACAAAAGAAATAATCTTTTTCTGAAATGTGGAAGACCCTTCCCAACAAGTCTAATGGACCTTTACACATATCCATCTGTTTATAGTCACTTTTCTAGAAATGGAAGCAAGTAAAACATGCAAACATAATTAATCCTAAATTATGTGCAAACACAAAATAGGTAAAATTATCCTTTTTTTTAAAAAAGAGACTGTAAAAATACTAAAGAAAAAAGCAAATGGAAATGGCAAGGAAAGCATGGAGAAAGCTGAGTCCATTGTATTTAAACAGATGGAGAAACAGAAGGCCAAAGTCAAGCGATCTGCTGCAGGTCACACCGTTAGCTAATGAAGAGACCTCACAACAGTCACTGAACATGCAGGGGTATTCAGAGCTTGACAGAAGCCTCCTGCACTCACTCTCTCTTGGGTTCAAGCATGTTTCTTCAGTCTCAGTCAGCATAAAGATAAATTTAAGAAATTTTGTATAGAGAATTTTCTCATTCATACCCTTTAAGCAAGGTTAACATAGTGTGTAAATTTCATCCTGTTTAATTTCAAAGCTACACTAGGACCACATATAACCACGGAAAAGGTTGTGGTTCTTAAGAAAATAATTTCTTAGTGTATGCAATCTACCCTTCAGTAGTAACCATCCTCTTCTTTACATTTACTTTCACTTCAGCTGAATCATACAACCACAGAAAGCAGGTATAAAATGAGGAAATCATTTTCTTGCCATTAGCTTCTGATAAGCACTCTTAACTTCAAGCCAACATGCACCCTGTAAAAATGCACTCATTTCAATAATTTTACTGGCCATTAAAAAAAACAAAACAAACACAAAACCCCCCACTTAATGACAGAAGCATAATACTTGTGCAGCAATAAGCCTTCATGATCAAAGATCATAGGTAAGAAATGTATCACATTCAGTCACTGAAAGAAACGCGAGCAGAAAGGTGAGACAGCTTATCATAAGAAATAAAAAAATAGATTAAAAAATTATACTGGTTATGCATAAACTTGAAACGGGAAGAGAATTAGATATTTGGTAAAGGAATATGCTGATGTAAAAGGAATGAAGGGTTAAAGGTGACCAAGATTCAGTTAGCGGACACATGGACAAGTCTCATTTTCCCACGTAAACAAAACCTTTAAAAGTGAAGCAAGAGAATAAAAGTAAGGATGTTGCTGAGTTAGACTGTTTCTTATGTATTACTTCATGGTTAATGTACAGTCATGCTTCCTATCTACTATATATTATCTAAGACAGTGTTTCAGTTATACCAGGCAAAATCCTAAAGCCACCACTAATGAAAATTTTCATTAATTAGAATGGCAGTTTTCCCAGAAAAAGACAAAAGTTTTATATGACCCTCAGAACCTGACAGGGCTTTTTTTGTTTTTGTTTTTTTTTTTTTTAGGATATTCGTAATTGCTATAACGTTTTTCTTCCCTGCTCCTCTCCCCATTGTGTTCTAATTGCTTGTAATTCAACAAAATGTCTGTGTTTGCTATTTCTTAATTTGTTCCTTATGAAATTAATAAGAACTTATTTTTAAGGAAGCACATTTTTTAAATGAATTTAAAGCAGATGGAGAAGACAGCAGGAGGAGCAACACCAAGAGGCAGCAGGTGAACAACACAGTAGGAGACATTTYATTTCCTTGATTTTTGTTTCTTGCTACCAAAGAAGAGAAAACATGCAATATTTGCAAATTCAAAATACTTTTATTCCTTAATATATTAGTTTTGATTTAGTTTTGTATCCCCAGAAGAGCTACTGAAAAGCAACATCTATTTCTCATTCTTGTTTTAAATGTTTTTGCCTTATGACCACTGCAACTAGATTGGCTAATATCTCTAATGTTGTCCAGTGCTTGGTCACTCTTTGGCTTTGATGCCTGCTAGTTTGGGGGTTGGCTGGTTTCTGTAGCTTTCTACTGTCCTCACAGCACTAGCTGCCAGTGGGTGTTGGTATCTCACCTGACTTAACCATGGACTTTCAGGTTTTATAGTGTTCCTCATAAAATCACGTTCTATACACACTGCCTCCTGGACTCTGTCTTCACAGCCTTGTTGTCTGGATTGGCTGCGTTTGATGAGACGTTGTCTGGCCTACGCTACTGTAACATCATTCCTTGCCTGTTTCTAGGTGCAAGTCTCAATTCCAAATTTGACCACAAAGCATTCTGGTTGCTTTCAAACAGAGTAACTTCAGTTTGGTGTCTGCTTTATCTTTCTCTATAGCTAAGCATGTTACTATATACAACACACACCCTAAAAGCTTCCAGAGAAATGCTTTTTCCAAACCTCCTGTTCAAAATCCACAGAAGCATTGTACGTACACGTAAGCTGAATTAAGCCTACACCGCAGCCAAGCAGTGGAATTTTCAGATACTGAAAACCAATGCCTGGCTTGCTGTGGAGAAATTTCTAGGACTAAAGGTATAAAATTTTTATACCTCAAAGAGTCCAAGGAGTTTGGGCTGTTATTTGAAAAAAGTTAAATTTCCCAGTGCCCCTTTGAAGAATTCTGCCAAACTCCTCTCTGCATTTTTAGCTAGCTAGCGCATCAAAAGTACATCCATTGGTGGCTTAGCTTTCATGCTGCTAGCTCTGACTTACTGCTGCCATGACACCCAGAATATCCAGAGTGATAACAAGAATTTGCTGAACCTCCTTATACTCTGACTGCTGTGCATGCACATCTTAAAACCCTTCCATTGCCATTCACCAGTCTTTAAATGTAAAACTGAGCAAAACAGAATTGTTATTATTTAGGATTTAGACTCCTACTTAAGTTCAGCTACAGCCATTAAATACCAAAACATGGAGATATCTGTAAGAGAACAGTCACCATCATCTGTAAATTGGTGGTTGTTGTATATGCTCTAACCATACTTTTTGCAAACCCTTGACTTTCTCCAGTTCAGTTGGATTCATGTTTTATCTATATATCTTTCATCCACTCTTAATTATACTATGAAAACTTTTAAAAAGATGTTCTCATTTTACTTATCTTCTACTTAAAAACAACAAATGGGAAATATTTCTCCCATATATTGTGCTATAGCTTTAACCAAGTGTTATAACAAATACATAATTTAGCAATTTGAAAAGTTTCATCCTATACTCATACATACCACATGTGCACAGAAGTAGGGACCCTTGGGATACAACCTAACTGTAACAACTCAATTTAGAAGGTTAGTATTATGCCATATTAGGTTGCTAAGTTTATGACACCTTAATGGTTCCCTGCCTGCAGGCACTATCAATAATAGTAATCTAACTGCCACCACTAATTCAAAGAGGCTGGAATTATGTCATAGCAAACTGCTAAGTTTATGACATCAGTATAAGAGCAGTATGAGTACTGAAATACCAATTTAAGAAAAGCTGAAAAAGATGCCTAGGAAAACTTTTATACTCACTCAGGTTGCTTTTCTTTAAGCATCACAAGGGTGCCAGCACTTATGAACATGTCAGCAGTTTATAGCAGTCTTTGCAATATTCTGATACACAGCAGCCATTTCATTTTTGAAACACTGAATTGAAGGGTTAATCTTCAAAAGGCTCGATCGAGTTCCTCATAGCACTGGTAAACATTATGTTTTGAATAAGCAGGCACTTGGAATAGACAGCCACAAACACCCACCACTAGATTTTAAAAGATCCGTTTATGCCTCTTTAAGAGTTATGTAGTCTATACTTGCATGTTAGAAGTTGAATCCAATATCCAGTAAGAGCTGGATATCAATTTCAGCACTTAAACACAGACCTTTAGGCACCTACAGGTCCAGTTCTCAGTTTAATGCATATACATCTTTTGTAAGGATACAAATGAAARCTCAGATCTTTTAGAGTAGACATGCCTAGGAAACATGTTAAAACTTCTGTAGGAAAATGCTACTCAGCCTGAAGTCCCACTGTTATTTCTGCCAGGCAAATAATATCTGTGCTGCATAACATCAAATTACCATTTAATTAAGCTTTTGCAAAATCAGTTTTAAAGGGAACCTGATGCTTCTCCAACCGCTCCATTTTCAAGAACACATAGCTCAAATTGCACAGCATAAATAAGACCCCAGAAATCAGCACTGTTTCTTGTGAGAGTATTAGCAGAATAGTCAGAGCTACCATACAAAGAGAATCACATACTGCCACATCAGTTATAATTCATCCCTGCAAAACCTATACACAGGAGTATGCAGGACACAATCAGAAAGACATTGCGATGGCTTTGCATTCCTGTGACAGAGCTGTGAAAAAATTCCTCAGCTGCTTTTTATTCCTGCCTCTTGTATCAATACAGCACAAAAGCAAAAATGCTTCATCTAGCTCAGGGGGAAGAGGAATTTTGGTAATTAGGAGTAAGAACATCTTTCTCCTTGCCACCCAACCTAAAATAATTGTTTTTAAGATAGTAACTATATAGTACTTAACTATAAATTACTTGCACATTTCTGAAAACCATAACACAAACAATCCTAATCTTCAGCTGAAAACAGAAGACAAGACTCAAGTCAATGGAAGCAAACAGCTGCACAAGTGCTGTAGAGACCTTCTGCAAATAGACAAGACAACTAACGCAGATCCAAGGAAGGAGAGAAAGCATTTCTACATGGAGAGAGGAGGAGCTGAATAAGGCATATAACCTCCAGGAGGCCTAGAGTCTGTCTCTCCACCCCTTAGCTACAGCCGAACGTCTGGTTGGGCCTGCAAACAGCTAGTTCAGATGAAAAATCAATGGATCTGCGCTGATTTACATCCAATGGGAACACAAAGAGCAGCAGCTGCTTACAAAAATGATCAAACAGAAGCATTTTTCCTGCCTCTCACTCCGGGCCAAAGGGGTATTTGCAAGATTTTTCTTACCTGCAAGTTTTATTCATATTTCTCACAGATCTGAGAGAAAATTTTGTTGCAGCTGACTTCACTGGTTTTGATAAAAGACAGTATGAGATTTAGCTTTAGAAGCATCTGCAACCATACGTATTTATTTGTCAGCTGAGCCCGTACCAAAGCAATTCCACTGCTAACGGGGTCAAGACGGACAAATGAGAGCTAGCTGGAGTTAGAGGTGACACCATCTCCTTCTGACTACAAATGCAGTCACATATTAAGAATCAGGGACAAATCATCTTATCGCTTTGACACTCATTTGCTGATTGACCTGGATTGTTACTACAAATTTTTGTTATTAAAAATATTTAAGAGACAATTAAATAACTAATAGTCTAAAAATCATTTGTAAACTTTTTACTTTAAACTCTCCCCTATTTTAGAAATGAGATGATGACCTAGGTCACTGTTGCAGTTAACTGGTTGGTGACTGAAACTCTAAAAATAGAATAAAAGAGCTCTAGCTGTAAAAGAAATTTCCAAAGAGTCACTTATGCTGAGTGTAATGAAAATTCTAGACTTTTGCAAGCCATTCCACGCAACTACATCTAGAAGCTGTGTCCATTTTTTTAGAACTTTTTTGACTTCAAATGTTTGAAGAAAAAAGAAACTAGGAAAAAAAATCTGAACATACATAGGAATAAATTTAAAGAGATATTATAACCGGCACTTTTTTTTTTTAAACAGAATTTTTATGAAAGTAAAACTTTTTTTTTTGGGGGGGGGGCACAGCAACTACCTAAACCTCTAATAATAATTAGTAAAATGACCTCACAAATATAAATCATCAGTATACAGCTAATATGGTAAACATATTTGAAAACTCTACATGATTCAGAAGTGTTATACTTTCTAACACACATCTGTAAACTACTAGGAAAGAGAAATATATTGTAGCACAGAAGATCAACTGCTAGAATTAAAATATACTTTATAAGATATTGTACAGAGGCTCCTGCAAAAAAAAAAAAAAAAATCATTCTGAACTCACTTAAACTGATGTTATAATATGCAGAAATTTTAAATATAAATGAATGATATTTAAAAAAAATCAGCAATATGATAAAATATTGATGAATAAAAGTAATCTTGAAATACCACTAACAACCAGGCAAATCTAAGCACTTTGAACAAAAATAATGTGTTCATGTTCAGAGTTTCATTGTTATTAAACAAGGCTGTCATTTTACAATGGTTGCTCTTAAAAATAAAAATCCATATACTTATAAAATTACATTTCACATTTACATTTCATATAAGTGAAAACTGAAGTTTCTCTGTGCAATTTTGGTGTCCTCCTATTGTTAGAGCCTGAATATTCAGTTTTGTGCAGTCTCTTGGTAACTTTGACATCTGGTGCTAAAGACCACCTTGTACATGCCAGCTGCTATTTGCAAAGACTATTGACATTGAGATTTTATTTGAACAAGTAATTTCTAATGACAGAAAGTATAGTAATGCTGTATCTACTAAGACCTATCCTACTGACAATACCCAAGACACATTTTTAAGCATTGCTCTGTAACCTTGCTCATACCAAGGTTATTGAAAGCGATTAAAAATGCCTTAGCTCTGACATACTATATCTTACAAAAACATCACCACCAAAACAGCACTATTGGGAATTGCTGGTTCAAACAATCCTAGTCCAGGATGGAAATATTAATTGCCCTCTGCCCTGGGAGCTCCAGTTCTGTGCTCACATATACATTCATAGTAACAAATGCAATTTTATGGTTCCCTGCTCTACTACATCCACATTTTCAATCATTCTCTCAAAATGTACTTGATGACTTTTCCCACCAAAAGGTGTTCTACTCTCACAATATTGTCACAAGTCCTAGAGATCCTGCAAAACAATAAATACATTGAATCTCATATTGTGGCATGGTTCCTAAGTGTTTTATTATCTTCTAATGTATTAACAGTTCATGGCATGTTAGAAAGTCCTATTAATGCAGTGTAACATAGATGACCCAAACAAGCTTTAAATTATATATGTAAGGTACCAGTAACAATCTAGTCATAACAGCACAAAACTCAATGCCAAAGCTGACACATACTCTGAAAAAAGAAACTACCCTGTGCTCAACTGCATGCTGGCGTGCCTGTGTTTGGTACTGGAGCTAACTGCTTCGACGCTCTTCCAAGTATGGCTAGCCCCCGGAGCCCTTACCAAGGGTAAAACCAGCTAGATTCTCAAACCATGTGTTCTCAAATGAAGTTTTATTATGAACAAAGGGCAGATAGAATAAACTCAAGGAAGCGATACTTTTCATGCCTAATGTGCCATAGCAATCTATTTTAGGAAGAGTATGTCACCGTATGGCATACATGCGCAACCCCCAGACTACAGCTGATAATCAGCCTAACTCAATGTTCATAAACATTTGTGAAAATAAATGTCACCTTCTTTACTGGGCTCTTCCAAAGATCTCTGTTTTCCACCTCGGGTTCTTTTTTATCTGTCCATGAACACCCACCGACCCCTCTATAAAATATACTTTTCAGGTATATCATCTTCCTCCTTTTCTACAAAACCTGTTTAGAGCATTCAGTATTTCTCTACAACATTTAGATAGTGAAGCACCTGTAAGCCTGTGCATGTACACTGCAATTAACAAAAAATACTAGGTAACATGCCAGAGAAGTATAACTTGACAGGATATGTTATTATACASAAGCTCTATCTTCACCCACTCTTGGATAAAAAAAAGCAAAAATGTGTATCAGTGTGATATTAAGGATGAAATTTTACATGCATCAAGTCAGGAAGCTGCATGTTACAGTTTCCATAGCAACCATAATTCAATCTCCTTTTGCATTTGTGGTAATTTTTAGCAATGTATTTGATATAATTGTTCTGTGGGTACTAGCTGACATGAGAAAATCGTGTAATTGCACATTTGATTATCATTACGTGTAGGGCACAGCTCTGCAGTCCCTCCTAACACAAAACGCAGTAACGGTTCCTTAATGCTTGTGTCAGTGCATGCTGTGCCTGTGTCAGTACATGGGGGGGTGTCGTGTGGGTGTCATATGGGGTATGTGGCTATATGTGATATGCAAAAAATTTAAAGTACTCCAAAAATCTGACCTACTGAAGCTCATGCCGGAGGACACCTTGATTCTTCTGAAGGCCCCTACTGATGTAAATGCATACTCGTATCATTACAGCTTGCACACCTAAGCTTTTGTCAGTACTTCATCAAAATGTAGATGAGAACACATTTCTTTTAGAAGGAATTTTCAAGGAATTTTATTACCTTAAAACAAATTATTTCCAAATCACAGTTCCACGTGAACTATTTTATTAAATAAAGTCAGTGTTTCGATAGTTCAGTGCAAGTTGAAAAAATTTTAACAAAAATAAACAACAATTTAAGAGGAAGTAATTTATGGAGGAGGGGATTTAAGACAAAGAGAATCATGTGGGCTTCATATTAGAAAGATATTTTCCCCTCTCTGAGGCATAATGGATTGTGAAGAGAAAACCTTATGTACATATATCCCTAGTACTACATGGGTAAATCATTTAAAGCTTTACCATAGTTAACCAAGAACTTTTTTTTTTTTTTTAACCAAGAAAAGAGCAAAAGGTTAACAGGAATGCATGAGACACTGTCTTCTCTCACTTGCTATTATAAACTGTAAAAGCTACTTTTCAAAACTCAGTAACGCTACTACTTTATCACTTAGTAARTATATATATATGGATATATAACAATAGCCCAAAGCACAAGTCTAGTTACAAACAAACATCTTACATTTTTAGATACAATATTTCTAAGCTATAGAGAAATTACTTCTGAATGCAGAAGTTCAAAATTTTTGCCCATTTTACTTAAAATCAGTCAATAAATATAAACTAAAATGTACAATGAAGAAAATTTATTAGTAATTTCCCCCAAATTAGTAATTTGGAAACTATTGCACCAAGTTTCAGCTTGGAGTAAAATTTGATGATTGCGTTATAACTTTTAAAAACGTGATCTGTAGATATAAAGGARATGTGATATTGCTATGAAGGAGCATGATGAGATATTTTAAAAATATAATTTCTGATCATTCTTCAGTATATTATGCAACAAGATATTATTAGACAGACTATCATAGCCCTGCAGCCCAAGAAATACAGTATTCCATTACTAGAAACAGGCAAGAAGCTTTGCATTAACTTAATAATATAGGTCTTAGGACTCGTCAGCCTCTGTCTCAGCTTCTCCTGGCTTTAGCTTATTTTACCTTGTTTTAGCTTTAACAGTTTGTTGCTTAATGGTCAGATGACTACTGCCTAATTTGCTTTTAGCTATGGAGCAACTGTGTGGTGCCTACAAGCATAATGCATTTGACATACTTCTGTAGCTAATAGTGATAAGTAGTTATTCTGTGTAGAGTGATCTGTGGCCCTAGAATAGGGAAATAGTGTAGAGGAGTGTAAGTGTAGGATGATTGCTGAGGCCTTGAAGGTACAGGCACAGATTCTAGAGACCCTGTGGCTATGAACACAGTGGCAATCACCAATTACTCATTACCAAAGCAATGCAGCCTGGGGAACTGCTAAGATCTGTTTTCAAGATAACAACAGAGAACAAGTATTCAACATATATAATGAGAATTGTGGACCAATGAAGCAAGAAAAAGTAGGTGGATGATGTTAGCGAAAGTATAAAAACAATCCAAGCAGATCCAAGAGCAAAGAGGAAGAAATCTCCATCATCAGCATGGCTCCTGGGGAAGAACCTGGCATGCTGATGATCTGCCACAACAGCACACTGGGAGGGAGAGCCTAACACCAGGAAAAAGGAGTAGGCTACTAGGAAGTTTATGTATAACAACTTCAACTATACTAATAATCAGGCTCTTTTGGTAATAATTAGACCATCTGGACTACGAGCGTTTGTTAGCCTCACTGTAACTGGAATAATAATTGCTTTGTGATTAGACTCTTAAGATTTCAGTGAGACTAACAATCCTGGACTCTCCATGAGGTGTGTTTCCTTTGCCTACGTATTCTGCACAACACCAGTGGACCAATATAAAATATTTTACTCTCTTATCTATCTCTTCTTATGCTACACTAAGAGATTTGCCAAAATAAAAGCAATGGTTGTCATATTCATGTGTTTCCATTTAGATGTCTAGATCAAGAAACAGTTCTAATTTGGAGGGACCAATCTTTCAGCTGAAGTTTTGAACTTCTTTTCTACCATCACAATAATCTCAGCTTCAGTCTCAATACACATCAAAGGTTGAGGTGTAGTTTTTTCTTTCTTTCTTTTATTAGATACTTAATTTAAAAGGAAAGGGGAAAAAACAAATAAAAAGGGTTTGCTGCAGTTAAATATTATTATTCATATATTCCCGAGACCGGTCTATCAAAGGGAGATCCGTAACCAGTGTGAAATTGCACAGAAAAAAAGCAGAATTAGAATATGCTTCAAATTATTGTTATTGTACTGTTACTTAGAGATTTGCTGTATCCGAAGTCTGATTTAGTATGAATAATAATAAAAGGATCCAAATTCTTTTCTGCATATGTATATAGGCAAAGAACATGAGAGGCTCTCATCATTGTACAGCTTCAGATCTAAGCATGTTTATTCAACACAATGGGTTGAAACAGGTTGATTTTTCTGACCTCTGAATCTTTCAAACCTTTAGCAACTTGCAAGATAAACATGCAAAAGTTGTATGCTTTAAAACAAAGAATGATATGCACAACTGAGAAAAGTAAAAGGACAGTCTGAGCCATTTCATTATGCATTTATCCTGTGCTAAAGCATCTTTCACTTAGAGTTTTACTGATTTTAAAATAGGTTAGCATGTTCTAGAAGAGGCTGATGATTTCTGGAAGCACGTAGGCAAAAATCATGCAGAATCAGCTTACAAGAAGAGGATAAAAATTATATTGTATCTGTTTAAAAGCATGTTCAGATTCCCCTGGCAATTTCACTATCAAAGTGAAAAGATAACAAGAAAGGGGAAAAGGAAGAAAGGTTTTCAGAATTAGATATGGGAAGAGGAATCAGGATACCTTGGCTCTTTTCTTTCCTCTACTGCAAACCTGTGGCAAAAGTCAATCTTAAAGAGTATCTGCAAACACATAATTCACTACTGGTTTATCTTCACCACTACCATGGGTAGAAGTTGCATGGTAGATGGGATACAGGAAAATTTGCTGCAGACTTGGAACACACTTGAAACATTTCAGAGTCTCTTTTCCTCTCTAGCAAGAGGAAAAGCACAACTCACTAACTCAGAGAAAAGTTGTAGAGAATTTGTGTTTCAGAAGTACATCACCTTTCATCAGGGTACTTCATGCAAATGTAGCACCTGCTCCTATTTACTACCTCCAAGATACAAATGGTCCTAGGCCATAGAAAAACAGCTGAATGTGAGTGCTGTACATACAACCTTAGCTCTGGTTTCATTGTTCTTCAGCCTGAGGATTTGATCAAAATATGCCATTCTAGGGTGGGGATACAAAATGATGCTGCCCTACATCTCAACCTAAAGAGCCTTTGGATTCAAAGCCCAGAAATTATTCATGAATTCTGCAATTTAAGACCTAGCCTTACTTTAGCAAATGTTTCTAAAAATCAAGTTGGAGAACTTTTCCCTTGCAACAGTAAATAATAAAACAACAGAAAGTGGCAACTGCAGTTAGAGTAAACAGTGCACTTGATCTGCACTTTTCTACAAGCACTTCCCACATAGTTTGTCCCACTGAGTCCAGATATTAAGTAAAAGCCATATAGCCTCTATTGAAACTAAAGTAAATCAACTGGCTAAATTGCCCAACATTGAAAAGCCTACCTGGCACGATCTTTCAGTCTAATCACCAAGAGTACAGTTTAAAAATTTATCATCACAGTAGAGCATAACAACAACATGACTAATATTACAATGTTTTTCTAAGGAATTATAAAAACATTGCACTGCATTAAGATGTGATCATATATAAGTTTAAGTCTGTTATATTCTAGTCTTAAGCCTTGAAGTCAACAACTGTATCTGCAACTGCTTGATCTAAGGCAAGATCTAGGGACAACTAATTTTCAGGGATTTTTCTTCCCATGCACAAAAATCACAGCATCTATCATCTTAATTAAAAGGTTTCTATTTACCCAAATTGTAGCCAAGTTTAGGCGTTTTGTTATTCAGACAGCATATTAAGAATCATCTCACTAGTTTGTTTATCTCAAGAGGTAAAGTAAATGTGGTATTCCCTTCTCCTCATGGACCCCTCTCCCTCAGAATTCCTCACCTGTCGTAGAGCCATTTTTATAGCTCAGTTTGGTAAGTCACCTTGCCATTAGGACAGGCTGAAAGCTATCATGCTTAGCATTATGCAGCACTAATACAATAGTATCTTGCCCACAAAAACATCATATAACGCAGACTGCAGTCATAACAAATCAGCAAGTTAGAGAATATCAGTCTTACAGCTATGACTTGCATTCCCTCCTCCTTCCCCACCTTATAAACACAGTCTCCCTTTCTGATGAATGATCACTGAAATGCTTTAAGAAAATACTGATTTTGAGAAGGGTTGTGCGAGTGTACTTGTCATTTTCATGCTTTATCAGAGAAATAAATCACATACACAGGAGTGAGAAAACGGGAAGATTTTCAGGGAATGCCTGAAAAAAACAAGATTTTTTTCCGCAGAAAGATTTGGKTTTTTTCCTTAAAAATTCTAATACTTTTTAAATATTTATTTAAGCACAAATATTTTCCCAGTGCCTCTCCCAAAGATACGAGTAGGATGTTGCAAGATGTTGTTGAGGAAGCAGGCAGAAAGCTGAAATAATTTTACCCAAAAAGCAGGGCAGTTTATGAAGCCTCTTAGGTTCTTCTCATGGGAAAAAGGTCAAGAATCCTTCCAAAAGGAGAGCAGAAATCACAGCCTTAGGATTCTTTCTGCCCATGATTGTTTTTTACATTAACAAAGGAGAATCTCAAGTCAGTGCTACCTCTTGCACAGCCTACTTCAAAACTACCTTACTGAATTTTAGAAATGCACCTTTTCCACTGCCAGGAGTCTTATAACACCTTTTACAGATGCGGCCCTGAAATGCGGGTTGGGTAACTTTGTGTGTTCAAACAGTATGCACGATATGAGCATTACAGGAACATTACCAGTGAGAACTGCAGCTCGCCATAGACTTACTCCAGCAGAATCAGAGGGCACATGACTGCCAATGTCAAGTCATATTTTAGTTCTTGAAAAGATATACTATAATAAACATAATGCAAGAAGTGCTGCATTATAGAATTCTACATTATACATTATTAGTAGGATTTTGAAACATGCTATGCCTATGTTCAACATTACCAATTTACTTCTGACAGTACTCAAAATAATAAACATTCTACTACAAAAAAACATAAGCAGAATTTCTCTTACTTTAGCATGTCTTATATTTTCTAAAACAGATAGCATAGTAGATTAACAGTACTCCTTTTTTGCCTAAATACAGTATTAATCCAGAATAATTGCTCTATTTATGGTAGTATCCAAAAGCTATGAAGACTGGGGAAATAAATAACTTCATGAAGGAGTAGCTTCTCTTCATTTTATCTTTCAGTGCATATAAAAATGGATTTTACAGGGGATGAATGTGTTTATAAGTAAAATCATGTAAAGAAATCTTCTTCACTAACTAAGCTATTGTTTTGCAAATTTTATCCCTATTTTTATTGCTGAGGATGAGCAAATACCCCTGCTATTGTATGCAGTAAGTCTTTTTCCTCTGGAGAAGAAAGGTAAGGGAGACAAAAACAGAAAGCAATCCAGTAATGAAACTACTAAAAATGGCTTGTTTTCTTTTCTGGAAAAGCCACTGGAAAATACCATAGCCACTGGATGACAACTGAGATCACCGGTTTTAAAAGAATTCTCACAGTTTTACTCCTAACCCTGAAAGAACATGCATAATATTAATATACACTCAGTTGTGTAAATTTGAACTACATTATTTAATCAGCAAGTTTTTGGTGCAGGAAGAGAATATGTTATGCTCCATTATAGCTAGCTAATTAGAATCCAAACTTCATGTACATAACTTTTTTTCCCTCAGTCAACAGGGAGGTCTTACCTCCTCATATTCTTTAAATTAATCACACTGGTTTCTGAAGACACAAGATTTTCAGTCATGCTCAGCAACAAAATCAGTGGTATACAAGCTGACAGTGCTTTTTAAACACAAATGTGTTCTGAAGCAGTATTCTTATATGCAAAGCCTGCATGTTCCTTCCTCCCCAGTGAGAACGGTGGTCTTGCCCTGGTGATGCCTTGCAACTTTCTAGTGCTATAGCACTGACATTTGGAAAACAACTGAYGTTTTAACTCTCACCCATCACCACCACTCAAATCACTAAACATATTCAGTATTCCCATCCCGAATAGCCAAACAAATAAACAAACAAACACCAAAACTGCAGAGCATTTTAGACTGATTTTGAACTGCAGCTCTTGACTGAGGAAGCTTTTTGAGAAATAACTTCACTACTCATCTAGCACCATCTACTGCCCAATGCACGCAGGAGCACCAGCACCACTCAAGGAAGCTCGATCTCGGCTCCTGCTCTGAGGCACGTGGACTCTGGAAGCCACAGTGAAGAGAGAGGAAGGGAAAACAGAGAGCAAGAATGATTCAGTAAAGGCATGGGAATAAAGCATTTCTTCAGTTAGTTTGTTTCATCTTTTAAATCCTGACTTTTGCATTCGGGGATTAACACTGGATGGTTACCCAAATTCATTCCTTATTCCAGAGCAAAGATTTTGCTCTAGCTTACTTAAAATGACGAAAAACTTGTTTCCCCAACAGGCTTCTCTATTTGTACTTGACATTTCTGTTACCTTTGATTAAGGACTTTGTTGGAATAACTCCATATGAGCTACGGAAATGCCACCCAAAACCAGTAAAATATTTCCTATGCCGTTTCACTAAATAGAAAATAAATGAGGTAAGAAGGAAACTGTACAGCAAGTTAGGTCAGCTTGAACTGATGGCAAGGTAGGAAATACAGATTACTCCGGGAAGTATTGCAGGTGGGCAATACCACAGATTTCACTAAGCTCATGGAAGAACACTTTCTGAAAAAAACGTCCATGTCATCCATGACTCAGATATAAACAACCTCCTAAGAAATAGCAAAATCACTACATTACAATCATTTCTTTCTTACAGTTGTACTAGATGCAATATCCTAAAAACAAGACTTACAGCAAATATAAAGAATTTATATCTAGAGAATTAATGCATGGAGGTCATTACTACTTTGAAGTACTGTGATACTGGTGTCTATAATAGTGACTAATGTTTCAGAAGTAATCATTATCAAATTAAAAAGCATGCACATTATGTGATAAAGCTTCCTTCAAACACCTTGTTACCTCCATAACAATAGATGAGCAAACTAGATAAGTATATGGAGTATATAGTGCATACCTAGCTGCATTGTTACATATATGTGCTTCAGCTTTCATTACATCCTACATTATCTACTGATATCTACTCATATATACCAGTAGATAATACTTTATCTACTAGATGTCAGTAGATAATACATTATCTACTAACATCAATCAGTAGATATCAGTAGATAATAGATTGCATCAATTTATTTCCTCATATACTGTAATTTTTCAGAAAAATAATTATTCAATATTAAACAGAGCAAATGTCTTATTTAAAGTATGTTGACATTCACATATTGTCATGGTAATTAACACGGTAAAAGACAACAACTGCAGTTCTCTCCCAGTGAGTTACAGTGCTGGTTTACAACCAGAGACCCATCTCCAGTGTTTCGAGGAATTTTTCCTCAGATCCAATCGGTTCAAGCACTAAAGCTCAGGAACATAGGACCACATACCAGAGAGAACTTCAGCAAAGGGAAAGAGAAGGCCCAAAAGCAACCAGTTAAATTAGTTGAAAAAAATCAGTTGAGTTGAACATGGCATACAACATCACATTACATTTTGCTGCCAAATTCCTCTGTACCCTTTTAACAAAGAAAACTACAAAATTAAAAAAAAAGTAGTAGTAAAAAGAATTCTCCTGAAAAATATAAAGAATGACAAGCTATCTGAAAAAGCCATACTTTTTAAAAAGACTCTTCAACAGCCTACTGCTAGAAAGAAACTATGATTTGTTTCCCATTGGAGAACTTTTTTTTTTTTTTTTAATCAGTAAAGTGTTCAAAACATGGGTTGCTGACAGCAATATTTAGATGAAGATGGAATATACCTGGATAAAATACAAAACCAAAATCTAAAAAATGATGTGGCAGTTGATAAGCCAAAGTTAAATGTGCACAATGAAAAGCATCTTTGCCAAAGGTATGGAACAACATTAATACACAAAGTAATTACAGTCATTGTGTAAAATGCTCAACATCTAAAAATGAAGGAAATGACTAATATGCTTGACATGAAAATGCGAGCATTCACATACAAGTTACTGGCCTTAAACCAGGAATTCATTTAAATACTGAAACCCAGCACATTACTGAAAAATTGAGCATTCTAGCTCAACTGAAGATGTTAATCCACATAAGAATTGCTCTGTTTTTTTTATCAAGTAATAAAGAAAGAAAATCAGAAGGTCAACAGTAACTGAATAATATATATAACTGAATCTTTGACCATGAGCTGAACATTGAGGGTATCTGATTAAGAAAAGTTTCAACTGAAAAAATACATTCACAACGTAAACCGAACCTATCGGGAAACTCAAAGGCAAGCACTAGAATTCTATTGATGCTTCATAAAACAGTAAGGCAAATTATGAGCATCACAAAAAAGGCAAACTTTCTAAAGGCATTTGAATGAAGGGATGAATAAACAGCAATTAAGAGGGCATTCCATGACAAAATGCAAAGGAAATATCTACTCTTTGTTTCTATTCCCCACAAAAACTTCATGTCTCTCTTATATTTTGTTTTAGCATAAGCTAAAGCAGAAGAACAACAAAACTACATAAACTGTGTAAAATCTATCAGTCCTTTCCTTAAGTCTTGAAATTAGTTATTTATCTGCCTTGGTTGAAATTAAGTCCATCTCCCTTCATGAATCAGCAGGAATTGAATTGCTTCTTCAGGTAACCTGGGGGCGAGAAAGATCTCTAAATTCTTAATCAAGTTTTATCAGTGGTCATATATAAAATTTAGATGTTATCAGAGAGAAAAGGGGGAGAGGAGTGGAATGGGAGATAATAAGGTGAGGAGGATATGGTTGGATCAATATAATTTTAACTCCCTAGCCAGACTAATTGTAACAGCTATTTCTGTATTAATCAAAAAATAATAGTACTGGATCAAAGTAGAATATGCTGGTGACCAAGAAAGATGATCAGAATGGGTGCATATGTAGGTATTAGATATGGTTGCCTTAGAGGAAATCAAGTGCACATACAATTTCATAGTAATCTTCAGTATTCTCTGTCTAGTGACCTAGTCTTGATTTATTCAGTCATAGCAACTTATTACAACAACAAAAAAGCAAGCCCATATGATTTTACTGTCATTAGCAGAGAGAATTCATCTTCAGAGAGGCAGCTACAATTCAACCTCATACATGAAAATAACTCACCAGAAGCCAGTTTGTGGTCTACTATGGAAAAATATTTGAAGAAGATGGAGACATTTCTCTGAAAGAAAAGCTCTTTTTATACTATTTTTCCTGTATTCCTGCTATAGGGACAGGACTTATCTGTTTCTATCTTCAGTAGAGGGCCTATCCACTGAGGGCCATCACCTATTTAGAAGTCTGGAGCCCTTTGTGAGGGTCTATGTGCATCCTCATCACTCATGGCCTTCCCCTCACAATCTGTGTGGGAGACAGACACACACACCATGTTGCATCCTTATGCTGGTGACAATGAGGGTAGGTCCAGGCAATGAGAGGAAAATGCATGCTACGTTATTGCTATAGCAGATCTTTTACAGTAAAGTGTGCCTGGGCAAAAGCCTGACTAAGGCATTAAGTTTCCTTAAGGCAGCTCTGCAACACCTCTCCACTCTCCTTACACCACATGGCCAAAACCTAAACATTATAAAGCATATTTGTTAGGGATCTCTATCACCCCTTCATTTTAAGATAACTGGAAGATAGAGATACATTCTTAGATGGAGACAGCAGCAACTGAATTATATTTGCTTTCTGAAGTACCAAATACTGGGGTGGGGGGAGGCTTGCTTTGTTTCTAAAAAAACCCTGGTGGATGCTAAAATCTGTATCTTCAGCTGGTCTGGTTGCTTGAAATATCTTCACACACACCCCCACACACCCACTTCTAATACCAATATATTGCTCTAGTTCATTACGGAATCTACTGGCTTACTATCATGTTAAGCAGAGGTGATCTGATACTTTAGATGAGTCACCACTTGAAAGATCCTATACCTCGACTATCTGATTTATTCCAGCATTACAGATCATTCAGAACTCTCTGTTCTGCTCGCTGTGACTACCTCCGYGTGCTGCAGCTTCTCATACTTCACAGCTGCCTTTGAATGTCAGGCGTTAATTTCTCCCCTCATCCTCTGCAGAACTCTTCCTACTGCTGTTAATCAGGCCATTTTGTTTTCTAATTTTAAATCTGTTATAAAACCTTCTCTCTCCACCCCCAGTGCATATGGGCAGGTTTTCTTTACTGCAGAGCTCTCAGATACCAAAGTTAGATCATTATTTATTACTAACATTGTCGAATTCCTCCACCAACATTACTTACACTGTGAAGTTTATCAAGAAAAGGAAACAAACCTGTGCTTTCCCTCCTCCACTAGCTAAAACTGTTTAAAAGGAATCAAAATGTTTCCTTAAGGCATAAAGGAAATCAATGGCTGGACTCACAGAGACTTGAACATCCAGTGCAGGCAGCAGAATCTGTAGCTCCACACTGGGCACAGACTCCTAATGCACTGTTCAGAGTCACTTTCAAACTCTTACCAGCTAACACAGGCAGTGGGGCCAGTACTAACCAGTTGAAAACACATCTCTTATGTTTTGGTGCTTCCCAACAATAGCTTGAAACATCCTCCTAAAGGCAGATACCCAAGGTCTTTGTTTTGAAAACTGAAAGCTGTTGATTCACATTTTTTAAAATGCAGTAGCTGAAGGAGGTTATCATGATCCCCTTCCATGTGACAGCCTCATTTCTACAGCATTTGGGAATGATATGAAAGACATGATATGGGACTTGGTTTTCATGCGCCTTTCAGCCTGAGGGGATTCACAGCTTTCTCCCCTCTTCCCCATCCCTCAAAAGTGCTTTAACCAGTTTAGGTCCTAAACTTTTACTACTACTGCAGCAGATGAGGTGTCCACCTGTAATTGCTACTTTACCCTGCACAATTCCATTCCCCGGACCATGAGAAAATGATAACGTTCTGAAAAGGGTGACAGAAACTAGGTTATTGAGATTCTGTCGATAGCTGGCTAAATCCCATTGGTGAAAGGTGAATCCAGAGATACACAGCAAGACCATCAAATACAAAGTATTTAACCTCTGTATACAGAAAGTGTAAGCAGCACCGCTGATGCCACATTAGGAAGCATAAGAGAAACTGCTGGAAGTGAGTTAGTATGTCAGCAGAATCTTACCATTTCCTGCACACATGGAAGCTATGACTTTCAGTCTTAATGTCTGTTGTATATTCTGAATATGGTGGCACAGATTTTCAGATCAACTTATTCCAGCTGCAAGTAGGCACACTGAAGATCAAAGCCACTGTAAGAACCTCAAGCAGTCTGAGCACAGAGCTTTCACTGTAGCAATAGAAAAGCAGGAATTTAAACCAATGAAGATAATGCTTAACAGAATGATATTGTATATGATGAGAGACCTGAAGCAGGGAACTAAGGGAAAATTTTGCTGAGATGCTTAGCACATAAACCAACCCTTATTCTGTCAAAAAAGAAAAATAAATCCTATTTTCATGTTCTTGAGAGGACATATTATGAAATGTCATGAAATACAAATTAACAACCAGTGGAAACAGTAAAACAGAGAAAAACTGTAGCGGGTAGGAAATTCCTGCCCACTTAATCTATTAATAGCACATGAATGTTTAGGGTGTTATGCCTGCAATAGGCTAGAGTCTCTCTTTTTTTTTTTTTCCCCCCTTTTTCTCCCTACCTTGGTTTCAGAAATCCATGCTAACAGAATATATGCAYTGCTAAAACTGCTTCAGAGACAGCTCAGGCATGTAACAAAAATAGCATACAGCAGCAGTTTAATCTAAATTGCTCTTAGGAAAATACTACTAATTGCACCTTTTGCACGCTACTGATTTATCATCTTCAAAAGATATATCTTTGTTTTTGTTCATTTATCTTCTCCCTCTCATGTCTAACATTTGCACACAACATACAGATACATTATTTCTTTCAGGCCTTTACAATTCATTTCCAAACAGTAGCATAGCTGTCTAATGGAAAGGGGATTCTGTATTTCTTGAGGATTCTCCTCAAGAAGTGATGTGAATGCACTCTGTGAAGATCTAGCAAAATCTTAAATGTAAATCAAAATATAGTTCATTCAGCCATAGGATGCATTCAGCTTTTTCAATATCTATTCAACCTAAATTTCTTCAATTTCTTCTTTCCTACTACTTAAAAAAAAAAAAAAATTGCTTGCTAGTCTGAACTGGATGGATTTTTCTTCTAGATATTTAGCTTACCAGTGCAGTAATACCCTAATATTCATTTTTATTTCAGGAGCAAGCATTTTTCTCTGGCAGAGATGCTTATTATGTTCAAAATAGGTTGCTCTGCTCTCTAAAGCTAATGAGAACTATTGCTCTCCAGTTGTACAAAAAGGCCAACCTTTAAACAGCAACCCATGCACGTGCAGAAAAAAACATTTGTTCCACTGCTAATCAGGTATATATGAGGGTTTGGTGTTTTTTTAGTCTAAACATATTTCAACAAAATTAAAACAGCATCARATGGCATATCACATACATGCCATGTATTTTTCTTTAGAAGAAACTGTCTCTATGCATTTTCATCAAAATAACTATTTCCTTTCTCTTACTAGCTTTTCCTGTGCATACACCGAAGTGGTCAAAATGTTGTAAAATTTCTAATTTCTTTTGCAGAAAAATCTATTACAGGAGAAAAAAAATGGAGGATTTGGGGGTTTTTTTAAACAGTTTATGTAGCATATACACAAACATTCATCATGTTAGCATCTAGATATCAAATACATTTACCAAAACAAAGATAGTAATATGTAAAATACAGTATGTATAATAAATAATATATATAATACATATAAATTAGTATGGCACCTTTATTCCACCACCTTTCAACCTTATTAACTGTTCCTTAACTGACGTGAAATTTCAGAGTCTATTTATTCAGAATTTAAGTTACAGATTGCAGTAATTCTCTTCTGTAGGCTTAAGAGAGCTTGGCCAGAGGACAGAGTGAAACTCTTTTCTCCTCTCCCTATCAGCATCATAAAAAACACTTACTTCTGCAGCTCTGCCTCCACTGAGCCACAGAACTGATTATAACCACCAGTATGCACCCCCCAATGAAGAAAGAAGTGGTAGAGATAGGTTTAAAGCTGCTGCCACTTCTTCCAACAGTTAGAGGGAAAGATCACAGGCAAGTCAATGTTTTCTAAAAAAGGAAGCTTTGAGAGTAGACACTATAGAAATGCAGGAAGTATTGATTCTCCCTGAATCATGTTAACACTCACAGTTCTCCCCTGTCCAAAATCTCTGTTCAAGCACAATTAAGCCCTAAATTAGCCAACTAATGATAAACAAATTATGATGAACACTGTGAAAAAAGGAGAAAATAGGACAAAGAAGAAAAACCACTCCTGTAAATTCTAGCACTGCAATTTCAGGTGCTTGTTTCCCACATGTCTTACGTAGGTATTTGGTCTTTTCTCCCACAATACAGTCACTGCTGGCAGAGGCAGTGAGTTACCAAAGGATGGAAATCAGCAATATAAAGGAAGCTAGAGGAAGTGATATCTAGGGAACGCTTTTTGAAGGAAGAGAGGCTGCCTCCAGCAACCTAAAGGAAGAAGGAGTCCATACCAAGTGCAGAGAGCATAACGAGAAAGATAAGAGGTTACAAATGCATTGTCAGGCAAAAGGGGTGTTTTGAGCTACTACACAGCACAAACAGGGAAAGAAGAAAAAGGTGGAAAATGAAATGAAAGCTGTATTAGAACTATTTAGAAACTTTCAGATAAGGACTGAACTCAAAGGTGAAGTTGCATTATTGGATGGACACTCCATCCATGGATACAATACACAGATAGACACTCAAATGTCCAAAGAAGGTAATAAAACTGATGGAATAGCAGCAGGTGGTGATGATTTTGTCTGCTGTTTTGTATCTATTATTAAAGCAGATTTGTCCTCCGTATGGAGACAGAATCTGAAACATACAAAGGAAATGAAAAAGAAGTTGCACTTACAGGCATTAAAACTAATCAGCTACAAACCTGACATCTTTCATCCACAGTATTCATAAGGTTTAAACACACTTAGAATCTCTGTTAAAAAAAAAAAAAGTAATGAAGAGACTTTATTTGGTAAAACTGTGACGTTTCCAATGGAGACCCTAAGCAACAAAAACGGAAAGCAACACTGAAAAGTCAGGTTTACAAGGATTTCATTTTAGTAGCTGCAAATCCCTCTTATCAATCACATTCTTCCAAATCAGCTGGTGCAGCATCTCAACAGAAAACGCTAGAGCTCTAGTTTACGCTAAATTTATGTTGAAAGTACTGTAAGTCTTGCATGATGAAATCCCCAGGAGGTACTTGGATATAAAGTGCATAAAAATGCTTGGCAAGGACTGTGAGCTATTACAGGGGAGATGGGCATTTGTTGAAGGGGAAAGCCACACAGAATAAGCACATTTGGTGCTACAATAGAGAACCCGTTACTTATAAAGCCTGGTGAGAATTCTTCTCAGTAGAAGAGGCTTCAGGGAGAATAGACATTTTTAATCTTTTTTTAAAAATCTAGGAACTGAAAGAGAGCTGCTTCTCAGGAAAATGTTATTACAAAATGCACTACTTGCTTAACAAAAATGCAGGAGCATACATGTGTGAAATGCACAGAAAACTCTTTTCTCTGTTCACATGCAACAGTTTTAACACTTAGACACCTGGTTCTCTGATAGGAATCCACATGCAGGTCAGTCAGCCAAGGCAAAGAGACCCTTTATTTTACAATACTCATTCATTTCTTTTCAGATACTGCCAGAAGTGAGGTTACTATTGGCCCCAATCCTGTTTCGAGGTCCATTTCTGCATTTTATGCAATGACCATTTAATATAACTGCACAAGGGATGATGCCAGGAAGGATGAGACTCAGATCTCAGTGAGTGTACTAACCATCAGACTGCACAGTCTTTCTCCTTCTTGCCTCTTTTTTATCTACAAATTTCCTAAAAGCTAAGAAATGGGTTTGCACTGCTTCAGGCAGTGGAGGAGAACGTCTTCCCCAGTTCTGCAACTACAAAGATGTTACATACAAGCCTACGGACTATGAGTTCTCCATTTCAGAAGAAAGCACTAACTAAAAGTGCAGTTGGTTTTAAACAGTCTTGTGAGAGTGCAGTATGTGTTTCTGATTGAGTTTCTCATATTCTTAAACGGAAGCACACGCACACACTCTCAGTCACTCATTTACTCTCCGAGTCTCAAAAGGTCTTCCTACCAAGCTGCTGAACCACTGGATACTTCTGCAGCTGCTTTGAGGCTCCTGAAAGACTTCAAAGGAGGAGGAATCTATAGCTTTCAGAAGCCATGAAGACTTAAGTGTGAGCTGAACAGCGCGTTTCAAGTTTGCAGTTTTGAACTTACATGCCAGCCTTTTTGTTTTTATCTGGCCTAGCAAGACTGAAAAATACATTTGGCAAACACAGTGAATTGTAATACTTCAGTCACTAATGGGAATTAAAACAAAAAGTTCAGGAGAGTTAAGAAGCTACGTGTGACTTAAAGGGTTACTACCGTATAAGTAAACACCAGATTCAAGTTATTGTTGTGGTCAAATAGCTTGCAGATGATGGCTTAGTCCAGTCTGACCTACACCGTGAACTTTATAACCTGCAGATTCTATGTACTTAACTATTTTTCTTAATGAGCATTTCAGAATGCAAGCTTCCTTTTGATTTGCTCAGAGCCAACCCACATAGCAAGTAATTTTAGGCAGTCCCAAACCACTTGCTAAAGATGATATAAGGGTGGGGTTCTTTTAATTAGTTATCTCAGCAGTCTTTTACAATGTGTAAATAGAATGCAATAAATATCTACCATTTAAACTCTTGCAAGACGTTATCAGTAACTAAAAATAGTGATTAGATGATGCTGACACACTTAAAACATAGCTTTGCTTTGGTTTTCAATTAATAGATTCTTAGAAGTCTTCATGATCAGCAATAAAAAGATAAAAATACTCCTCGTAGATCTGAAACTCTACTACAATAGGACACTGAAAGCCAGATTTTAAAGATATAAGGTACACAGAGATTCAGATAGATACTTGGCATGTTTTCAAAAGTGCCTAGATGAATAAATGCTGTAGTTTCCTGGAAACCTGTCGAAAATTCTTTGATGAGATGACAGGGTTAGCTGGTAAAAGTAACAGTGTAGATGTAATAAACACTTGCAAGGCTTAGCACTACATGACACTCAGAGTAAAACACTTGCACTACTTGATATCAGCGAGGCATGTGTTTAATGGACGAAGGAGGCTGACAAATTCCTTGAAGTTGGAGGCAATGGGGACTCATCAGCCAGCAGAGGTATTTTGGAAGTGACGCTGAGCCGCAATATGATCCTGATCAGTGGTGGCTCTCCCTAATGCTTTTCGGGTGGTGGAGACCCTCTGCCTCTGCTGCCTGCTCGGCGCAGGCACTGTGACCCCGCGCGGTGGGGTGGCGGGTCTGGTCCCAGCATGTCTCAGCACAAGGGGAAACGAGTCTGCGAGAAATTTCACCTCAGTGGGGACAGACCCCACCGCCCGCCAGGCAAGAGCGCCCCTGGGCCTGATAATACACGGTACGACGGGGATAAGGCCGCTGGCCCTTTGGACTGCTCTAAAACACTGACCCACTCCCACATACTATCTACAATAAAGTCAAAGCTACACACCAAACAACCAAAAATACAAGTTACATATACAGAAAAGGGGGCACTGACCTGGACACCAGCAGCTCTGGAGAGAGTGAGCCACAGGGGCCAGGCACGAGGGAGGTGCCGCACTCCCCATGGCTGAGCCTTTTCTGGAACAACGTGCTCCTCTGAAGAGTAACATGGGCGCCCCCAGGGCCCGCGGTGTCCAGCGCTCCCAAACGCTTCCCGTGCCCTACAGGCGCCGGCCGCGGTGCCAGCCCGCAGCAGTGCTGGCGCCCCGCACGGCGCCGCCATGACGCTCCCCCCCGCCTCAAAGCGGGGCGCGGCCTCGGGCAGTGCCGCCATGATGCCCCTTCCTGCCTCAAAGCGGGGTGTGGGGCGCGGCCTCGGGCGGGGCCGCCATGACACACCTCACCGCCTCAACCACGGGCGGCTTGTGGCGGCGGCGGCGGGTCCGGGTCCRGGTCCAGGTCCGGGTCCAGTTGGGTCCACCGCTGCCGCTGCGCTGCCTTGAGGCCCACAGGGAACCGCCTGCTGGTAGCAGCCGCGTAGCGTGGCCGGGTTCCTCTGGGGCGCCGGAATATCCCTTCAGCTCCTGGATGCCGCTTCTGGAAGCGCTGCAGTGGTGGCAGCAGTCACTATCTGCGCTTTACAGGCGGGAAGTTCAGGCTAAGAGCGAGGGAAGGGAGCCGCCCGCGGTGCTGCGTTAGGCCAGAGCGAGCAGCAGCCAGAGTCAGGCCCTCGCCGAAGCTGCGCGAGGGGATCCGAGTGGAGCCCGGAGGTCGCTCAGGCCGTCCTCTGTGCCAGGCTCGTCTCTGGAGCGAAGGCACACTTGGGTTTATAACTGAAACGTCACCTTTTTTTCTTTTAGGAGGCCACAACTAAGATTGAATTCAGCCTTTGTACTTTCACTTCAGTGGCAATGAATTGACAAGAAATTTGCTTAAAGAACTTACTGAAATCTGCAACAGAATTCAGAAAAGCATCCCAAATCCCAGCGCCGTACTTGAACCACAAAACCACCATTCTTGCTATTACCACACACACAGTGCTATACAGTCAGCTGACTTTAAAAATGGTTAAGGTCATGTTTGCTGATGTTCGGATTCATTCCGACTTCTTCTCTTATTAATTAAGCCACTTTTTCTCTCAACAGCAGGTATGTTTTACTTCATATCCTCTATAGGAAAGGAAAGCCTGTAGTTAAAGGCAGTTCACGAAAGGCTCCCAGTGACAAGCCACTGCTGAAGACTGTAGACCCTAAAACAGTGGTGCCGTTGATGAAGCTTCATCATCAGCCTCTGCTATAAAAACCAACATGCCACGTGGAGATTAAGTATGAGAAGATGATACAGCAGTAACATGAATAGCTTTTGCTTACTGTCATGAGAGAGATCCTGCTCTTATCATTTTCACCTACCTCTCACCTAGTATTTGAATGTTGTCATTTTTTCAGACATAATTGAAAAAGGACTATAAGCTTGCTCTGGGTATGAAATACGTTGTGGCTGTCAGCTGAAACCCAGGGAGGAAGATGGCATATATCTGACATACRCTCTGTGTGATACTAGAGGCAAAACCACTATGTTTTGAGCCACTGGAGGTTCTCTGTAAGGACTCAGTGCAATGTATGTCTTAAGCACAATAATCCAGCTACAGGATAATGTGCATTAATATCTGAAGAGACATCAGTAGAAATAAGATGTTATTTTTACTTATCTACTATTCTTTGACAATCAAAGCTTATTTTTCTTCAGCTGTATCACTACCTGGCTGCCAGAAAATGCCAGTGAAATGTAAAATTAAAATATTACCTTCAGACTTCTATTAAATACAGTATTATCAAAGATACATGATTTGAACCTCATAAGCAACAAAAGAAGTTCAGCTTACAGATAAGATAGAGCTTTCCTTTGGAGACTTATCTTCCACATTTGCAGTTATTTGTCACACTTAGAGTAGAAAATAATAATGATATATTGAGATCATATATAATGTGAGTCCATAGATATTACAAGTACATAAAGCAATAATGGCATATGTGTGTGTGCCTATAAGGATGGGAATACTACAAGATTTGAGCATTAAAATGGAAAACTATGGATCAACAGAAGTAATAAAATACAACAGAGGGAGAGTATCGCATACTCATTTTCAGAAGTAATCAGGTAAAGAAAGAAGCAGGTTTATAAATAAGGTTTGTGAACAAAAAGCTCAAATTTAGATTGCTGCTCTTCTTGGAATCTTTTTTTGTTCCTTGTCAAATTCTGCTGGCTACTAGTTATTTAACAAAGTCTTGTGAATCAATACAATGTCACAAATTCTTATCAGAAATGCATTATTTGTTATTCATTATTTATTTGTGTCCTGTTAAGAAGAAACAACTATACAGTCAAGAAAAGATGGGCATTCACACACCAGACAAACAGACAATGAATTACTGAAATGAAAAATTCACAGACATTTTGCGGGCAACAGCTACAGAAAATTCCTAAGCTATTTTTTTCATAAAATACTTATGAACAGCCAGGAAAAATGTGAATGGGAATGCTTTGTGATTTATATGTAAACTTAAGAGAGCCAATACTCCTATGGTGAAATCCTGGCCCTATTAAAATCTCTAGGAATTTTGCCAGTTACATCAGCAGTTCAAGGATTTCACTCCTAAAATTGCATTTTTATTGATATGATTTAGACAGTTCATGTTTCTTCTTTCATTAAGGTAGATTCTCAGTGTCTAATACTAACAGCTGACTCCATCATATGCTTAGTGTAACTATTTATTAGGTCATGTAGTATTTAACAGAAGTGCAAGTGAAAGAAACTGAACAGAGTGCTTATGATTTTCCTATCATCTCTGCCATATTTTTGAGGAATAAGCCTTATGTCATAGGGTCATTCAAAATGAGGCATTCTAAGGAAGTATCTCTGTTTTTCAGCCTGGTTTCCTCAAGGAAAGAAGCATATACAATCATTCTGCCGACATCTATCCATCCTCCTCTTCCCAGCAACTTTAGGGCCTACTGCCTATATTTAAGAAAATTTAGCAAAGGGTTAGGGGAATCACAGATATTAAGTTACAGAAAGTTTCATGAAAATAGGTAGAGATAGAGTAAGATTCTATTAATGCCTCCACTTACCCTGTAGTCACTCCTTATGAGATGTCAAAGGAATACCTACAAGAGACTACACTTGAAACATAAATCCCGAAAAAGCCAATCTTCATTAATATTGATTCTCATTGAAACTGTTCATATGTATTAGCTGAGCTTTTGCRAGCTAGGTAGATAGATTGGTTCTAAATGTTTTAGGCCATAATGTATTTCTTCTCAATTTAGATTTTTATGAATACTGTACTCATTTATGCAAAAGAAAAAGTCCCCTGTCTAGACACTGCACTCCTTAAAATGTATTTCTGAGTAAAGGAGCATTCAGAGTTTCAAGGAAGATAGCTGTTAAAAGGAACAAGAGTTGTGTTTGTTTTTACGATGAATAACTCGGATTAGCATTCGTAACTTTCTTATATAACACTGTTTCAGTTTTAGAAAGAAAAGTTTCTAGCTCTTAAAACGTGTACAGTACTGAGCTAAACACCTCTAGAAGTCGATAATTTTTAGCACTTCTTTCAGATGTTGACATCAGGTCAGTTTGTGGTGGACACCAGAAGCCTGGGGAACTAAACACAACTCCATGATCCCTTGAAAAGTTAGTAGTCCCTTCCATGCTGAATCCATATATACAATCAAAGGTATTAAAAGGAAAAAGGACACAGCATCAATCTTGGAAAAACAAAGCAGCAATAAATCAAGCCAGGGTTTATCTGATCAGAAAGTACAGCACTGCAGAACAGTAGGCAACAGACCATTGATTCAATTTCCTCACCTAGCTGTGAGTATATGAAAACACAAGAAAAACCATACTGGGTCAGAACACGAGTCCATCTAGCTCAGCATCCTGTTTCTATCAGCGGCTGTAAGCAGATGCCTAGAGGAAAGTAAGAATAGAGTATTCTAGTATGTTCTTTCTTCTTTTCCYAATAACTGCTGGCTTTTCATTTGCTTTCCTAACTAACACTGCATGCTAAACTAATGTTTTCATAGAGCTACCTATTATAATCCTAAGATTTTGCTTCAGAGTGAAATTAATTAGCTCAAAGACCATCACTTCGTAAGTTGTGTGTGCTTTTTTTCCCACCCATTTCTATCACTTTGTTTATTTACACTGAAAAATACATTTCCACATTGTACCCTTCCAACACATGTGACTCAGCTTTTTTCGGTACTCAGTAACATCCTAGAGCTCAGGAATACATGCAGACAGATTCTCCTACATCCCCTACCCTAAAATGATGCCTGTGCACATACAGGTATCTTATTGCCAACTCAGCATAATTTCTCACTGTCACAACTTCTAGTCATAATCCCATTGATGAACCATCCCCTCTTACTGTGCTGCTGCTCCTTGGTACTGTTGCTAGTTGCAGTATCACCTCTGATCATGATGTTACCTCCAGCTAGTAAGCCATCTCTGTACTGGTACCTCTCACTGTGCTATTACCACTCACCACAATATTGCTTCTATGACCATTTAATTTTGTCCTAGGGTACTGTCACCCATTGATTTCAGCTCTGCAAAAGTTCACTAAAAAGAGCCTTTACTAAAATTCCCTCTCTTCTGTTACTGTCCTTTGCRACTTCAACAAAGATCCAGCACCATTGTTATCTCTTGCCATTRCGCTAGACCCAGTTGTGATGCTCTCTCAGCTCTCTTGATTTCCATTCTATGAGTGATGACTAAAGGGGAATCATCTAAGCAGCTAATTGGATTTTATTAGTGATTCATCATGCAGCTTCACTGAAGAGCCTCCATCTCTCTGTAATGAAAGATTTTCATCTATCATTATACCTTGGATCTCGCTTACATAGCAGCCCCTTCACCAGTGATAAGTTACTTCTTCCCAGAAAACAAAAAGCCCCTCCCCAGCTTGATAATGTCTACACTTCATTTTCCAGAAGACTAGAACAAGGACTTTGATTATAGTAAATCATTCATTCAGGACAAACTAAACACAGTATTGTTGCTCTTTAGTCATAAAGAAAGGATATAACACTTCATCATGAATCTTACATCAATTTTAATCAATACAATCAAAGTGGTTGCACTGGCATACTTTGCTCTGGCTTTCTAAAGGAGGTATATTTATTTCAGTTTATCAAAAAATGTCAGCGGAAAACTCTCATCTCAGATCCGCCTTCTGACATCTCTGCTTGCAAGACTCTTCCTAAAAATATGTCCCAATAGCTTTACTTAGGAAGTATCTATAATCTCCACAATGAACAAGTGTAGATGGAGACCGTATGTAATCTCTGTTATAAATATTGTATGATCCCTGTTCACAGCTATTCCTTGCAAGCACTGAAAACAGTAACAGGCCAGTTGTCCTGACATGAGTGCCGTTTCCTATGCAAAAAAAGGAATATATTTGTGTCAGAATTGTAACAATAATTAAGTAACAAATAATCAGCACATATGCACATGTGTAAATGAATATACATACATTCATACTGTATTTTAGTAAATTACTGTCATGTGTTATTCTGCATTGTGACTCATGAATCATGAATCCAATTCACAGCTTATCATTTCCCATTAAATTAGTGCTTTCCATATGGTATCTCCAACGCAAAGCCTACAACCTACTTATTGTGGTTAAAAAAAGTCCTACATCAAGAACACACTGTTCAGGGTTTTAAAAAATGTTTAAAATCAGATTATTCTACTATGCCTAATACTGTTTCAAGATTGTAATGCAATTTCATTTCTTTTTTGGCATTTTATTTTTAGTCTATAGCTATTGTCAGTTAGCATGCTATTTCTTTGTACTAGCATAAAACATATCAGACTAGCATAAAACAAAAACAATTATCACAAACTAGGGGGTCTWATATATAGTATTATATTCTACTTGTATGTCAAACCATCTTTGTCCTTATGTTATGAATTTATTAACACATGGCATGACCACTGTAGGCACTCTTTGGTTTTGGGACACATGCAGTGAAGACTTTTATTAACTTAAATGGGAAGCATGTGTGGAATCTTGCCCTCTAGGTACGCTCTTGAAATCAGCTACCTACACTGCACTTTTTTAAAAAGTTGCATTATAAGTTGTTCAGAATCATATTTCTTCAAAATATAGTGATTCTAACAAATGCAAAATGTGTTTTATACAATCTTTATACAATTCTTCTTTCTTAAAAATCTGTGAACACTTTTACAAAAAAAAATTGTATTAGTTTACCATATTATTAGCTTTTCTCTCTATATCTCATTCTACAGGCCTTACTCAGGTAAAATTCTTATGGAAACAATTCAAGTTTTGACTGGATAAACTCAGTATCTTTGCAGGAGTTGGGCATACATTCCAGGACTTCTGATCTGACCGAATTCCATCAAAGGACATAATCAGAGTACCATTCCCATTTTCAGGGAGGTAAGTAGGACTGGATCTGAGCATTTCTGATCAATAAGATGGAGCATACAGCACTTTCATTGTTCCCGAAAGCCCTTTATAGCTGTAGCATGTCTGCAGCTGGTCTTCAAGGAGTTCATGGACTATGGCCGAGCAGATTTTGTTCTTTAGGCACTCCCATTTCTCTGCCTGTTTCATTTTTGTAACTGGATAGACAGCCACAATGACCTGCACTGGCTGTCCAGGGCAAGGGTTGTTTCAAATCTGATCATTTATCTATGGTTCATGTAGTTTTCATTTTATTACTTCATCACCACTTCAGTCTTTGGTATTGGCAATTTCCCAATGCAAGTGACATTCACACTATATAATTGAGCTTTATTCATTACTGTGAAACAGTACTGTGAAACAGACAGAATGTATTCGGAATGTGAAAAATGAAAAAAAAAGAAAAACAAACAACTTCACCATGACATTTCTTTGCTTCTTGGCACTGGTTTGCTGGCAGAGAAGCACTGAATAAAATGTAAACCCATAAGTAATGAAGAGTTATACCAGTCAGGGCTAATAATAGAGTTAGGAGTTACATAAGTCAATACAGATAATAGAATCTATTTTTAATAGTATGTTGATCTGTTTGCAAGAGATATTTTCATAATCCTTTTTACATTATCAGCTAATAAATACATTACAAAATTCGATTGGTATTTGCCGTTATTTTCAATATGTTACAGAAAAAAACAGAAAACGTATATGCTTAAATGAAAAGTGACCACCTTTCATGCTTTTACTCTATTTTGTGCTTTTCTAGTTCATAGCACACCTTTTAACAAGAGTATCTTGGTACTTCTTCCCTGAAGTCTGCCTCTAAGAGTTATATCTTCCAGACATCTAGTGCATAAACCCAGCTAATAATAAAGATTTATTCTAGTAAATACAATATGTAGTAAATATGTAGTTTCAATAGCCAGTGGTTAAAAATCACCATAACAACTGAGACAATTCAGCAGTGAGTCCAGGAATCAAACTGGCAGGAGACCAACTTTCCTTCTAAGTACTGGCCCCTCAAATTTCCCTGTTTCAGAGACATTATTATTTTCCATCGATGGTACTTGGTATGTCAGTGTATGGATAGCAAAATGGCATTCAATTTCTTTCTGCTGCAGTGTAGCCTCGCAAAATCATTTCTAATTTTCTGCTCACTGTCTCCTGAATGTCTCCTTTGACATAACTGTATTCAAATTTTTCTTTCCTTCTGCGCATTTGTCTTGTGTAAAATTGCATTTGCCCCACACGAATTTTAACATTCCACATTCTACTTTTTCAATTTCCATGTCCCCGGTTCCATTTAGATTATTTTTCAGATTTTGTTATGCTATTGGATCTTTCAAAATAAATTTATCATTAAATGTTTTGATAAATTATTTAATTCTTCTCAATTTTAAATATAAATACATTTATAATAGTAAACTCCAATCTTTCATATAACAGTACCTAACTTTTTCTCCTAAAGAGAGCAATAAGATGGTTTCTATGATCCATTACATTTAAGGTAAGCTATTAAAATGTAATATAAAGTTAGGAAAAAGGAAACATGAGAATGAAGCAATTCCATGCTAATCAATGTTAAGTTGGAACAAATGTGGGGAGACTGGAGTCATAACACTGGTGATGGTGCACTGGGACAGAAAAACCTCATTTCTATTGCATACATATTCTGGGACATTGCGTTTCCCATTAAGGGGGAATACTGCATAGGGTATTTATGAGTGAAAAAAGTACTCTCAGTCTGTTATGTTAGAGCTGGACCATTTTGTATATGTGATTCTTACTTTTTTTGCAGTCTCAAGAACATAAAAATAGCTTCAGATCAAGGGTCCATCTAGACAGTAGTCTGTCTCAACAGTGACCAGAAATGGATGCCTTGGGAAGAGTAACAACAGAGAAAGTATATGGGATATTCTCCCCTAATGCTCTCCTAACCTCCAGTTATTTTGGGGTCGGGGGATTTCCCGGGTTGGATATAATTTGTTCATTTAATAGCTCCCAGTGGAGCTCTCTTTCAAGTATTGCCCTGACGAGGTAAGCTTTTTGCATCCCTGCTGTCCTTTGCCAAGGAATTCCACAGGTCTACTACCCATGTTTCTGAAGAAACACTGGCTTTAATGTCATTTGAACCTCTCATGCCCCTTATATCTAGGAAAAAACAGGTCTAAGCATTTTCTGAAAATCAAAACAGTTTCAAAAAGAATAGCTGAGGAAACCACATCTTAAAATGTTCTGTTGGTTAGAATACCTATCTGAAAGAAATTACAGCTCAGATCTACTCTTTTTTCTGTTTGAAGATAAAAGTTTGAATCCTGTTTTTAATTAGGATACCCTAATCAATAAGGTACAAAATACAGTGAAGTTTCTTCAGCCCCTTGTGTTGACAATGTTCCCTTGTGAAACATGTTTGATGACTGACTGACTCAGGAAGTGAAAGTGATTCTACAGTTGACTATGTCATCTCAATTCATAGTGCATGCACCACTGAATGGTTGTTTTCTCTTTTTTTCAACAAATTTTTTAAAACAAAAAACACTGTCAGGAGGAGCATATTTTGATTCTGCAGAACATCCTTTCTTCCAGTGGTGATGAACTACTCCTTGAAAACATGGTTTTTAGTCGTCTTAACCAAAAAAAAAAAGTGCAGCCTGTCTCTTGTATATCCTCGCTGCATGTTTATCTTCAGGGGCTGTTGGGCAGGGTACTAAGTCAAAACTTTGTTTTATCTTAAAAGTAGGCTTTCCTATCAAAACTTTCATTTTAGATCAAATGAAATGTTTCACGTTGACCAAAACATGGTTTATGATATTAGTAAGAATTTTTAAACTAAATTCAATTCAAGCTGGGCTGATCTTTATGTTCTTTTATTTTAGTCTGTCTGTGAAAAAAAAATATTCCCACAGCCCTGAGAATGCAGTCATAATGAATACATCTGAAGCCACAGYAGAAATGATCGAGTTGAACTAATTAGGTGAGGCTGATATATATACACCAACTCAAATCAACTTTAATTCAGCATTAGTTAATAGACACATACAAGAAAATAAAGTTGGAAATTAGACTTCCATTTCTAGAGGAGACAATGCAAAATTACACAGTACAGGTGTCTATTAAGAACTCTAATTATGTAATGCTGACTTATAAACAGATTTTAAATTTTGGGAAAAAATATGGTACTCATAATTTATGTATTTTAAAACTAAATCTCTGTAATTTAATTTTCAGTTTTACTTGTGTCAACTCAAAAACCATCTCACTATCACTACATGTTGTTTCTTCTAGTGAGATTACATAACAAACAGTATTCAAGAGTATATATGATCTTACAGTCCAATGAAATTCCTACTTTGTAACTCCTGCAGGCACTCTTTTGAAACTAGATATTATAATAGTGAAAAAATCAAGATTTGTAGAGTCTAGAAGAATGAATATAACAAGAATTATTGTAGTTTAACTATAAATGTCAGCAAAACCATGGACAAATTATGACTGACAGTTTGCTTAAGAAAGTAACAAAAGGAACAAAATGGTAATCAAAGTGCTATATAACATTTTGAGTCATTTATTGATGCTAGGAACTCTCAAACAACCATAAAAAACATTATGGAAGTAAAACAGCCAGAAAAGGAAAAAAAAAAGAAAAGAAAAAAGAAAAAAAGAGAAAAAAGGGGACAAAATGGAAAAAAAAGACCCTAGATGCAGTAATTTCTGTCATTCATAACTTGCCATAATTATCTGCTCTGTAAAACTGCTGCCATAATTTGAAATGTCTCCCTCCTGATCTAATCGTCAGACTAATGTAATGACTTGACTAAGAACCAGGAATGTAGATCTTGCCATTATGTCACATTCACTTGGATTTTAATGCAATATTCCCTTAGGAGCACTCGTGATTTAATTAAAAACATTGTGTTTCACTGACCAGCACAATACCTGAAGTCTCACTTAGTGTGTGAATCCTGATTCCCTAGAGTGAATTGCAGCTGACCTTTTTGATTTCTATTTAGCAAACACTTTGCAGATAAAATTTCAACCACTTCCTATTTAGAGCTTAAATGTACTTCTGTGGCTCTAGTTCTTGAAGTTTTATGTTTATCAAAGCAGTATTTCAAATTTGCAGTGATTTCTCCCCTCACAATACTGCTGCTGCAACAAATACAAATAGCAGAAATCACAGTCACCTATGGTTAAGAAACTGATTCATTCCAAGCAATATAAATACTTCTGAACAGAGCTATATGAAGCAGCTTGCAGTTGAGTTAAGGCAACTGTTCTCAAAGAAATTATTGCTAGTGGTTCTGTGTTATAGCATAACCTGTTATGATACAGTATTTTCTATTCCAAGCTACATAATCAATAGGATGCTTTGTCCCAGTTCCTTGTTATGCGCAGGAAATAAGTCAAGGAGTTGGAGAGAAGCCCTATCTAGGCAATATTCCAAGACATGAAAAGATGGCACTGTGGAGATGTTAAGATAGGTGGCTCTTTGAAAATCATCACATTTTTACTTACAAAGAGGTAATCATTCTTTGACTTCTTATCACAGAATAGAAATGTCTGGAAAGGCTTCTGCACACGACTGCTGCTGGACTTGGCAAGCCAATTATCAGTCATGCAGAAATCAAAATGTATTACTTCCTTTTACTTTTGAATGTAATGAGTTGTTTCTGTTAGCTGGTAATCTTTATATAAACCAGGAAACTTCTGCGGGCCATATAGTATATTGAGATTTAAACACAGACTGGCTACAATCAGAAGCACTTCTGCTGGTCATGGCATGCAACCATATGACAAATAACGAATTAGCTAGTAAATTAGTTGTGATTCTTCATTAAGATGGGTGGAATGCAGAGTTTGCACACAATTGCACACAATGGCCAATCTGGTAAAAGAAAAAAATGTCCAACAGAGCATGCCTCCAGAGCTTCCAAAGACCCGCTACTGCAATGCTCTGTAAGGTCAGATTTTCCTCCATTGAACGCTTTTGAGGAGCCTAAAAATACTTATAGGACCATTTGGCTCTGGGATTTTCACATTTGGGTTTTTGGACTGCAAGCATTAAAGTATTCTTCTGCAGGCACATACATGCCTGCAAACATATATGCCACTTCTACTTATTTTCTGGTTTTCTTTTAGTCCTTGCTGAATCACTTATTTTAAATTCTTCATTATTGATGCAGTTACTGAAAGAAAGGACAAAACCCTTCTGCTGAGAATATAGCTACAAAGGTCTGATTTACTGCYACCTGTAGTAAACCCATTACAGTTGACCAGCTGAAGTAGATTTATGAGTGTGTTGCACCACTGGACTGTGTGTGGCTGACAGGGTGTACAGAGAAACCTGACCTGTGATTTCTTAAAGGACTGCTTTCAAATTGAGTCCTTTTTTTAAGGGAAGATCTCAAAGTGCCACAGTAGTTTTTTCTGAGAGGAACTCAGGTTCAACCTTTTATTCTGACACAGTTTGCACAAGATATAGAAAAAAATCAGAAAAAAGTGCAGGAGGATTTTCAAAGTTGATTTCTCCCACCCTAGCAAATCAATCTCAGTCAAAGAGTAATCAGCATAACCTATTTGTCCTTTACTCTCCAATAAACTGTTTTTCTTTACTTTCTGTAAAACCCACAACATACTACTTAAAAGATGCAAAATAATTAAACACTACAGTGTTGGAATGAAGTAATACAGCTTTTTTGAGCCACTTCTGGCAAATTCCCCATTTTTAAAAGTTTGCAAGTTCAGCAGGAGTTACTAGAATGCAGTCTTATTTTTCTCCCATTCATTTTGACTGTTCATTGTATGGCAGATTCTGTGGTCAGACACTAAATATAACAATAAGCTGCACTAGTGGAGAAAGCAATAAAGGCTTATAGGACTGGCATGAGAGGCATCTTTTTTTCAGTCCATGTAGCATTTTTGAACAGACACCTATAAGGACTGTGCAATGTGCTCTAGGTGACCCTGCTTGAGCAGGGGGGTTGGACTAGATGATCTCCAGAGGTCCCTTCCAACCTCAGTGATTCTGTGCTTCTGTGATTCTGTGACTGTACAAGGAGTTACCTTATCTTTACAAGGTTCACCTAAAGGTCTGTCTTATAATACTATGATAATCATAGAAATTAAGTGCTATGTCAAGCAATGCTGGGCTGGAAAAGGTAAAAATGTGGCAATGACTTAACCTTTAAGTTCTTTATATCAACTAATAACATAGCCGCAGCGCATGATAAGACAGTTTTGCATATTTAGAGCTACCCAGGATGCAATGAGTGTTCTCCCTATTCCTCATATGGGGAGGCATTTAAATGACCTGACTGACTGCTAAGCTATCATGAGCCTGACATCATAAACTGCAAGAAGGCTGGATCTCATCCATACAGTTTTGGGAATCTGTCCCATTGAGATGCCAGCAATTAATTCAAATGTTTGTATCAAAGTTGGTATTTACTTAGGAGAAGGAAGTTTGTTGTAAATAGGCATGGTTGCTATCTGTATACTCTCAAAACAGAGGTGACTGCTCAAGAAAGGTARAGTGATGCAGATAACTTCCAAATTCCAGATAACTGATCCAAGCCTTCATGCAAAATTTAAGAATTATTATTTTCAAGTTGCTGGCATGGTCAACAGGTTTAAAAACTGTTCTTTATATCCTTTTGTATATCTGAGCTTCTTGATTCTGCCCGAAAAATACACATAAGTTTGCTGAAATTATTTTGAAAAGCTCACTAGCTCCAGAAAAAAATTCTAAGTAGTAGATAGAATTTTAGATTAACCCTGAAAAACTTTTGAACTTTGCATATAATAAATTTCTGCCACCTGCAGTGCAAGAAAGGTATCAATACATGTCATTATTAATAGGACACAGTTCTTATTTCAAAGCAAGCTCTAGAGAAACTTGTCACTGCAAACTAAAGTATTTGAGATATCCATCAGTGAAATACAGCTATAGCTACAAAGTTTCTGCTCAGTTTCAGAAGCTTTTTTTTCTTATTTTTTAAGTTAATATAATGCAGCTCTGGATTAGTTTTCATGCATTCCTTTAAACAAGCATGCATAAATTCAAGACAAACAGTCATTTAGACATCACTGGCTGACAATCAGACCCTCAGCAAACACACTTGCTGCATAACTACCTGCCATCTTGGCTACACTTCTGTCCATCTGTCAGGATGGCACCTGCTCAAAAGTTGATCGGACCCTTCTAGTAAGGCACGAGTGCCAGACAGCACCAAGCTCTGCAGAGCAGCCTCCCTAGACCTGCACGTGCTATTCCACTCTACAGGAAGCCCTTGCTGTATGCCAGCAGTGAAACATTGGCACAACATCCTTCCTCACAATTAATCCCACCTGTTGATACTTACACAGCTAGAGACAAAAAAAAAAGAACTATGAAAAAGAGGCAGACAAGCATTTCTGGTTGCCAAGAAAGCAGGTGGGGTAGCAGCAGGTGTCTGATCAACTCAGGAAGATAACAGGGTGTCAAAGTGTTTCTAACGGGGAAGTGCAGTACTCCTTGTAGGACTCCATCCAAAGACAATCAACATATCCATCAGTGACTTCAGGGGGCAGGCTTTTACATTTGTTGGTGATATGTAAGATGGAAAATAAGTCAATAGTGTCAAAAAAGYAATTTGAAGACTGGCTAAGTATTGGCAATAAGCTGCATCTGTGTCCACTTCTCACTAACAAAAGGRAAGTCATATAGAGCAAGAAAGGGACGCTAGGAAGGTTTTAGGTTTGACATACATGACAAAGATGTTTTTAAACACAAACTTTCACTCCTGAGTGAAACCCTGATCCCACCGCCCAACCAGGCCAAAATTGTATCTGCTGCTCTGAGTGGTGAAGTTACTGAGGTAGATAAGCTTATAGGAAYGGATATCAGAATATGTCCCATGGATCTCATATTTTCAGCTCCGTAAAAACTGAAATGAGGAAGGGAGTTCCTTAGACTGAAAGGATCCATGAAAGGAAATGTCAGTAGTAAASTCCACAATCCTTACAGAGATATCTAATAAGTGCCATCCAAAAATCTGTACAACTTGCAAGGCTGAAATGTCCTTTTGAGGTTAAAATTAGTAATGCATCTGTCTCTAAATAAATAAATGAATAAAAATCCTATCATTAATTATTATCTCTTCATCAGCATCTGGGACAGCTTCCCAACTGGCTGAAGTTCTTTTCTTTTTTATTTTTCTTTACTGAACYGTCATACTGGGTGGTCAGTCATGGCTGGCTATTACACGTATGATTGCTTTTCCTGGTGGGATAATCTTAATCCCACAATTTCTTCCCCTTTGAAATGTATACAAATGAAAATAAAAATAAACATCTTATCTTCCAGAACTAATGATGTGAATAAATGTAAATCAGAATTACCTTTATGGCAGATATTTGGGACTTTCAAAGGARCCTGCTGTTCAAATAAAGAATTTACATAATATGTTTAGATGTCTGATGCCAAGAATGAAATCAAGAACCTTTGCTAATTTCCTAGGGATGTTTACATCGATCCTAATGACAGTAAAATACAAACACAGTCCTGGTAGGCAGAATCTGTATCTAGGATTCTCTAAACTCACACAAGTATCCTAAGGTGCATAGTTACAATCTTCTCTTCCTTTCTTAGGATGAATTAAACTTTAAGGATGCATGTACATGCTTAAATATTGTCTAGATGCCATTTTAGACTTTCAAATGCTTTATCTGTTCTGGTTGCCATTTTCTTTAAATTTATCCTTCCCTTTTAACTTCATTTGGATTTGGATGCTTGGGCAACTGCCTTAGGCTCTGGAAAAATTGCAACTGAGACTGAATGAACTCTCATTAAATCATGAGATAGGTTTAATCGTAGAAGCAGCACCAACCAATAGGAATATTATTTGTGATACTATTCTATCTGCAAGGAATGCAGATATCTTCAATGCAATTAGTGAGAGGGAAAGTTTGTAGGGTGTGTTTCAATCACCTAAACATAGGCATCTACGGATATGGATGTTTAGTGAATGTGAGTGACTCGCCATACCTCTTCCTTTCACACATGTGAGGCTTAATTCCGATTCTTTGCCTTTGAGTATTGCTGCAATCCCACATTGAAGCCACAGCAATCAAATGGGAAGAAGAGAAACTAGCCTTACAGCCAACTCCTCAGAAGTGTTGTTGAGCTCATGTTTATCTCAGTAATGACAACAATATGTTCTACCATTCAGTTGTCTTTATGGCCATACTTTTCAAACAGTCATGTCTAAGATAATTCAAAGCTATGAAAAAAATTTGGGAACATCAGGACAACAAGTTGGCCAGAATTAAAAATAAAGTCATAAAAATCCAATGTCAAGAATGTTACTTCCTATATATCATACAATTTATAAATTAGACTCTGTATTATTGACCTAACAATAAAGCATCTCAAATCCTGTTGCTGACCAGTCTGTAACAACTTCAATACTGGGTGGTGTCTCAGTGCTTTATACTAGAATTTTAAGATACATTTGTCCACCCAAAAGAATGCTTCCTAAAGGAAATTTTTCTAAGACTTGCTGAAAAGATTATTTTTTTTGTTATGAACTAGATTTCTACTTAAACAAGACTTTTCCCATAAAATTTTCACTGATATTCTGAATTTTCATTAAGGAGGGACCTAAAATATTGGATTTCTGAAAATCTGACTTCAATTAAAATTGAAATATCTGAATCTGAGTTTCATCTCAGCTGCTATTCTTTTCTGTGAGTCAGATCTTCCGGCTACATGGGTTATAATAAATGGTACAGGACAGAACATAATGTGTTTAGGAAAATGTTTCTGAGAGATCCAACAAATAGAGGTGGGTCTACATGAAGTGTCAGCACTTCAAGCTTGAGAGCACTCATCAAATCATTTCAACATCAATCTTTTTTCTTCTTTGATTTATTGTGAATTTCAATTTTTAATTAAAGATTTAAAATTTAAATGGGAGTGAGGTGAGACCTGCTGTGACTATCTCTAATTTTTCAGGATTCTGGGGGATTTTTGGTGATACACTGAAAGTAAAGTCAGATCCTTAAATTATATAAATCAACATAGTTCCGTATATTTCACAACAAAAGATTTCAATGGAATTATGTCAGTTTACAGAATGTAAAGATGTGGAGCATAGATTCAGATCAGTAACTGTGGGAAACAGAAATAAAAGTGTCCAAAACAGCCATGTGGTAGTCCCCATAAAAGGAAGTTCTCTCCCTTTCAATTCAATTCAGGAATAACTAGACCAGGTTCCATTATATACAACCTTTAAAGCAAAAAGGAAGAGTTTATCAGGAGTTTTTCTGAGACAAAACAAAACCCACCTAAAAAGTAACTGCTGTAAGAAAGGGTAGATAAATGAGGTGGAAGTGTATGAGATCCTTGAAATTCTCAGCCTTCTGAACCAAGGAATAAAAGTTTGTGAGTGCAAGAAGGCTGATAACCACATATTAGTGTCCATCAAACACATGAGGAAAGGAAATAATTCCAACGTGGGTGGAGACATGTTGGGAAGCTTTCCATGCTGTAGTGGCAGCATACTTCATATAAGGGGACATTAGAAATCTGACCCCCTTAAAGAAGAAAAGAATTCATAATAACAGGCAAGCAGGGTGGACTCAATGACACAAGAGAGTATATTTCTACATTTTTATAAATTAGATCCTAAGAATGGAAAAGTTGCATTAAGTATTGTGGCCCGTGGACAGAAATGTGTGAGGATACTGTAGGCATAGGATGTTTCCCACTACTTGTCAGCCTGCAGGGGTACAATGCCCTTTTAAGATAATGACAAAGCATCAGACAAAATTCAAATCTGCAATAATAGAAAGCACCTGACTTGAATGGAACTGCACCTATAACAAGCTTGCGTTATGCCTGTATCATTGCTACTAGGGAAATGCTGAAGSACATAAAATTACAATATGTTTGCCTAAAAGTTTCCTCAATTCCCCCTTTTCCTTGTCTCCTCTCACTGCTTCTTTCTTCCTAACTCACTTCATGTTCTTTTTTGAATGCTTTCTCTAATGTCCTGACCCTCCTTTTCTAAAAAGCAGAACTCAATTTTTTTACTATTCCACATGCCTCATTGCCTAGCCTTTAGTGGTTTTTTTCCTACTTTTCTTCTAGGCTAATTTCTCATCACAGCCTAAGTGCCTTGTCCCCTTGTTTCCTTCTTTCCCTTATCTACAGTCCTCCTCTCAAATCTTTCTCCTGAATTCTCTTACACTTTTACTCTCTTAGTTCAAATGCTGCTTTGTTTTGTTTTGTTTTGTCTTGTTTCCTACTGACACCCTTTTAAGGGTGGGTGGAGTTGAATCGTATTCTGTGCTCCTTATTGCTTCCATTCTTCCTCCAAGAGAGTAAGTGCTTATGTCTTTGGGGATTTGCTTATGTGGAAGGGAGGCACTTTCTCTGATTTCATGTGCTCAATAGGTGAAACAAATCTTCCAGCAGAGGAACTGGGAAAGAACCTGTGCCAGCTATAGCACTGTCACTACAGCACAGGAGTATCATATGGAGCCTCTTCTGTCAGATAAGTTGGGGACAACAGAAAGGAAATCCAAAAATATTCATTAAGCACTAAGACAGTAATGACACTTCAACATTTCAGAAGAGTATTCAAACCAGCCAGCATACTAGACAGGAGACATTTCATGTAGCCTGTTCAGTGAGCAGCTATCTTGAGGCAGTCAACTGGAAAACAAAATGTTAGGAATTGATTATAAATCTGATCCCTCACCTGTCACTGCAATCAGCTATCTCAACCCATATAGAATCTTTTCTGTAAGACTTTCTCCTGAATGTGGTTACCTCTAGTCTTTTTCTCAAAATACAAACAATGAGGCACATACTTCTTTTGAAACTTAGCTAAAAGGGAATAAAGAGCTATAATATATAGTAGCTGCAAATTTGAAGTGCTTACTCATGGTGGAGGAACCCAAGTTCACTTCTTTCCTTGGCCTAAGGTGAATGAAACCTTCATATTATACTCTCACGGTTTGATGGCTCATACCACACCTTTCATGTTGAAGTTATCTTGCAGAAAGAAATTATGCTTCAGTGAGTTAAAATGCCACATGAAGCTGTAGTTCACTGTTAAGGACGGTGACCTTTGGGGTTGGTGAAACCTGGATTTGCTCCCTGATTTGGGGAGTGTTTCTAGATTTTATGCAATGTCTGTTCCATATCTCTCTGTTGCCATGTATTGTTAAAGAATTTTAATAAAAACATTGATCTGTAAACAAAGGCTAAGTAGTAACTACAATTATAAAAAGCAAACAATGAACAAGGAAAGAGTGTTTAAACGGGAAACTAGCATTGAAGCCCAGCTCCCAAATAATTTCTCTGCCTTCATATTTAAACAAAGAAGGTAACATCCCAGAGGATGAGACAGAATTTCCTTTAGGGAGAAGGAGGACTGAACTGTTAAAGGGTTTATTGATTCATTAGAGCAGATAATTAGGTAATTAGAATGATTAAAAGTTGGCAAAGCAACAGACTCAGATGCATTATAACCCACAATTCTAAAAGTAGTAAGGGGAAAAGCAAAGCCTCTGGAATCAAACTGCTGATAATCCCTGAAGGACAAGGGTTAACGGTAGAGGAGACAAGGGCAAATGTTGTTGCTTATCACCCCTTCAAAGCACATTTCTTCTTTAATCAGAACCTCGCATGCTAACATAAGGAAGATTCTACAGAAGGAGTACATCACCCTTTCTGGAAAAGAGCCTGGAAACACTTCCTACAGAAGACAGCCTGGTCTGTTCCAAACACACTGTATCTGTTCCTCAAAGCAGCTGAGAGCTAAGAGCAAGGAAAAATGATGGGTGGTATCTGGAGCTTAAGTGACCTCACTTARGGGAGATAAACATTTGTATCTCTTCAATTTGAAAGAGTTTCAGAATTGAGTTCTGGAAATTTTTGATATTGCAAGTTTTCCCAATACAGAACTGAAGCAAATTACTCAATTTAATGTAATTTGGACCTTAATTTTGTTTATGTATTAAATGTCAGTAATACATGTTTTACTCTATCTGTATTTACAGGTGTGACTTTGCAGTTCCAGTTTCTACCAGCATTTGGATACAAAGGCTCGAAAAACTTGTTGGTGGGAGGAAGGAGACAGAAGATTTAGCAGGCTTACAATTGTTGGCTAAGTTGGCCAAGCTGCCTTGACAGGACTGCTCTGAAGACAAGATATGACTACAGTGCCTAATGGATGTGCTGAATTAGCATGTTTCCTGTTCATCTTAATCTTACAAGCAGCCCAAGCTGCAAATAAAACAGCTCTCCCTTGGCAAGACCCCAGGAGGGTGAGAGTGCAAACATCACACGTTCTCACTTAGGGGTGAATTTTTATTACAGTAGCACCTAAAGATTCCCTTCAGGAATGGAACCAATTTTGATGAGTGCCTCAAAAACGCACATTAAAACACAGTCTCAGTCCTTATGAGTCATAGCTGTTATATACATCTTGAGTATTATTATTACTATTGTTATAATTTGTGTAGATTCAGAGACACATTTCATGCTTTTTTCTAGAGCTAATTTGGCAATTTATAGTAAGTAATTTATGCCCTGCAAAGCAGAATTAGGATACCACAAAAGTGTGTTTACATGTTTACATGTGCATGTGTGCACATACATAAATAAATCAGCCTGTGAGTCAGAGAGAAGAAGAAAAAAGGAGAGGGAGAAAAAGAGGGAGAGAGAGAAGGAGGGGGAGAGGGAGAGGGCTCTTCTTTTTCCCCATTGGGCCGATATAGGCCCTGGGGAACAGAAAGAAGGGCTTGGATACACCATCATATGAACCAGCAGCAGCTAAGTGCTGAAAGGGTGTTAAGAGCAACCTCTTAAACTACCTCTTCATTTTGAGTCACCACAAACTATATTACAGAGGTGAGACAGTTTACCCTTCCATGCTCTGACACCAGAACTCTTCTCCTAAAGTTTCAAGGTGACGATCCATGAATAAGATTTTTTGCATTTTCTGCAGGTTGTGGATGAAACCCAGTGTTCAAACCTAGATTTAATATCCAATTAAAGCTTCAGTGTCTAGGATGAGTCTGTTAATTCTAGACACTGGAAATGACCATCATTATTTTTTGTTTGTTTGTTTGCTTATTTTTGAAGAGAGGAATGATATTACGATTATTAGGATATTATATAAGAAATGAAAAACCAGATTAAATTACCTTCTCTGCCCCTGATTTGTAGTCTTGGGCAAAGGCCCAAGTCTACTACTGAGGGGCTAATGATATCTTTGAAATTCTTCTGCCAGTGCCTAAATTTTCATTATTCATTATAATTGAAGCTACTGACTGATGCTGCCCCTCAGCCATGAAATGTGACCTTATGCCTTTACAAAACTTGAGGCTGTGGAGCAGAGAGGGACTGTTCTACCACCTCACTGGGAGAGCTGTTCCCGTCAGTGTAGTGAAAGCACAGCTCACAACACTGACAGTTGGGAGCACCTTCCTATACACCCTTGTGGTTAGATCATTCATCTAGGCATCTTCTCCTATGTGTAATGTGTATTACTATTGTCCCACTTATTACAAATTACTAAGATATGCTGAAAAGTGAAGTATTTAGATTCTGCAGTGAATAAGTGGGAATAAGTAATACGGATCGGACTTTTTTTATTGTGTGTCCTACTTCTTAGCAGCCTGTGAACCCACAGTTTTTAGCACCATGGGTCTAATGCCGTGGACATAGTATGAAAAGTGAAGACATTTTCTTTCATCAGATACTGTGTGTCAGTAACACTACTGATTTTATTTCTGTTCGTCATCTTAAGGAACAGAAAAGATCAGAGCTCTTTCCAAAATCACATTTTCCAATATTGATGAAGACAAATTATTGAGTTGGCATTTTCAGCTCTTCTTGTTCTATCATGGCTGAGTGGAAAAGATATATAACCCCTGCCTACCTTACTATTTCCAAATTTGCTGAAAAGTGAACACAAATTTTTTTTGTTGGAAAGGAATCTTTTAGCAGACTGGAATCTCTAAGTGCAGGTAAGAGATTTGGCATATTTTATTGCGAACTTTCACGCACACACACCCTTTTCAGTTCCTGCAGCTAATCAGAGACAGAGAGTGAAAGATGAAGAACTAGAAGTAAATTCCAGCTAATAAAAAAGAGACTTTTTAGTTGACTTAGGAAGTTTCCTTGCCAGTCGCCTCTAGCAAAAGACAATTATTATATTCCCTGGGAAACATTATTTTCAGGTGGATTCTGACTCCTCAAGCCCTGAAGGCAGACAGTCTATAAAAAATCTTAGAAATACTGGGTGAGGAGATAGCTATTATCATTTTTTTTCTTCAAGAGGAAAAGAGAAAAATCTAGGTAAATCAGATATTTTAAACTTCTATGTCTGACATTTCTCATAACAACAGATGCTCATTTTCATATTTCCACATTCAGACTCTTCTCTTATGATAACACTGCTTTGAAAAATACCAGGCTGCACAATTATCCTTGTCCCCTTGGCCAGTCTTGCTCTTTAAATGAAAGTCCTGAGCATAGATTTTCTTTAAAAATCACTTCTACTCACTTGTTGAACACTGCTGAGAGAATCTATATGACTAAGATTTGCAGCATGATTTTTTTTTACTTTATGAGCTAATCCTGTCATCATTCTTCACATAGCAATTTTATTCTATCTTTAAAGTTCTGTACGTGGGGAGCTTGTGAGAGGAGGTCTTCCAATCTAGAAGAAAGGCTCTTTTCAGTATCTCTGCCCAGTGTCATGCATGTTGTTCAATAATAAATAAATACAGAAGATATCTATGCTATATCTAACTACTTTATTGAGAGAGCAATGCATTTGTATTAACTGGTATACTTACTTTGTGCATGGGTGGGGAAATGTGCTTTTTCACATGAAATACTTAAAAGCTTTTTCTGAATAACCCTACTCAGCACAGAGAAATTTTAAGAATAGCATTGTTCTTTTTCCATTTCTGAACTAAAATTAATAAGAAAAGACTTGGAAATGTGAGTAACTTGGCTACAGTGAGATTTCTGAGCAACTAAAACTGAGTTTTTATGTTCATTTCTGTAGAATGACTGGCAGATTCTCAAGCAAACAGAGATTTCAAATTCAAGCTATTTGCATTAATTTATCTACAAGCTTTGTAATATATTATAATTCCAAGGCACCTTAGAACTTTCCATTTTAAGATAAGATCTCCTGCTAACTTATTCTCTACAAAGGTAAGTGCAAAGTGAAACAAAGCAAAATGAATCTAACCTTTAAGTTCTTGTTAATCACAGATGAAAGACAGAATGAAAACACTGATATCCCCTACCTGCAGTATTGATTCAGCAACTTTCCTTATACACTTATTCAGTATGAGTAGTGGTAGTAGCAGTGATAATATGGAAAGCTATTCATTAAGAATACTCTGTGTGCAACATATACAGCACCATATCTTTCACTGCTCTATGGAGATTCCTGGGAAGAAGAATATGAAAAATTCAATCTCCTGACAATGAAACATATAGGAGCAAGTTATATGGATGCAAATCCTCATGCAAATCAGAACAATTTCTTCCATATTATCCTTGTGCATAGTGTGATTTTTCTCCACCAGTGGAGACCACGGGAGGGACTGTTAAGCCTTTTGGATTCAGGGAATTGTGTATATCAAGGATTAGCTTGGTCCTGCTGCTATTAAGACCTTTCCATTCCCTTCTTCACTTTTGTAGCCTATGTGTAGGCATTGGGTTTATAAGAAAACATGTGAGAATGATAATATGAAGCTTCTTTCTTTTGTGCGAAGGTATGGAATGTATCCTGAGAAATTACAAGACAACATAAAATGGGATTTTTGTATCCTCTTGACCCTGAAAATGTACAAAGGTTCAGAGACAATCTGGGTAACTAAAGTTTCTAGATTTTGGAAGCAGGCAGGGCTATGAGATCATGTAGTCCGTCCTTCTGTATATCATTATTATATTTTACTTCATTCTACTCTTTTATTCCTTATTAAACCAAATAGTATCAGTTGGGCTATTATTGAATATCTTGGCTTRACTAAAACTTATTTTTCAGGAAGACGCTATTTTTGATCTGAAGATATGAGAAATGGAGACTCAGCTAGTTTTCTAGGTAGTTTGTTCCCATGACTAATCATCATCGATTTAAAAATGTAGCCCTTATTTTTCAATTGCTGTTTCTTGGCTTCAGCTTTCAGACGTTTGTTTATGTTAAGWCTTTCTTTTTTAGACTAAAGAGCCCCTTAGCATGGCATATGATGCTAAGACACCACTAATTCTTTGTATTAATGTATGGGCAAAGGTCTTTAAGTCTGTCACTTGGGCATTTTATTCAGCACTCAGGGAAGTTTTGCCGCTATTTTCTACAACGTTGTAYGAATTTTACACCATCTTTTTTAATGAATAGCCAAAGTATATATATTACTCCAGTATTGCTCCTCTTCAATATAATGTAGGGAAAAATCACTTCCCTATTCCAATTCCTTATCCCCGAGGAAACCAGCCCTACACTTGTGGTCAGTGGCAAAGCACTGCACTGGGAACTTGTTTGTCTTTGCACCAGTATCTTTTCAACTACTGCTGTTCAGTTAAAAGATCCCTGCAATGGGATCCCAAAAGCTTTGGGGTGGATCTTAGTAGACCTTTTCCTGCAGTGAACTCCCCAAAGAAGTTCAAAAGCTTTTAAACTAAAAAAGTCAGGTTTTAATATAACATAAACTAGAATTGCTAACTTTTTGAACAGAGGAAACTCAAAGTGACTAGAAAAAGTAAAATAACTGTAAAGGGAGTTTATAAACAGCTCCCTTGCTCTGCTCCCTTTCAGACTCCTCCTAACATACAAGCTGGTTTTACTCAATTCTCTGGCCTTCCAAATTGTAGCTAACTTATCTCACTCCTCTCTGGTTAGGAAATTTCTTTTCATTGCTTCTGAGACGTGGTATCTGCTCTCTGTCCCTCGGCATAGTTTCTCCGTTTCTTTTTGAGCTGTATCTCTGAGAAGTCTCCCTCATACCTCCCAGATCCTGGAGCCTCCCTTGTACCTCTCATCACCCCCCAAGCTTCTTTCCCTGGTTGTGCTCAGTAGCTCCCCAAAGAAATCACCACTCTGACTTCACTCAGTCTTAGTAAAGGAATATTAAAAAATTGGAACCAGAGAAACAAACTATATATGGTTACAGTCCTCCATTCAGTAACTATGGTTTTCTTCCCTTGTCCCTGATGGGTAATTTTATATTTGGCTGAATTAGAACACCTTTTGTCTTGATTAGACCGAGCTTACTAAGCCATCTACTAAGATCTCTCCTAAGAGACTGAACAACTAGACACTGCTTTCCAGAGTGATGTACCTAGCTTGGCTGACCCAGAGCAGCATTACTACAATGAGAACTTGCTCCAGTATTAAGCCTGAAATATTATAATATCAGCATCAGGTTTGGTAAGCTGGTTTGGTAAGCTTGTGCATAGGCAGTTATCATTTAAGTTAATGTGAAGATTCACGTAAGCAGGATCTACCTGTCTGCAGTCTAAAAAAGCTGACACATATGCCTAGTGTATGTTTTAGTAAACACTAATATGTACCTGGTCTTCCCATCTGAATGATATACTGATTATATTTTTCATCTGGTCTAGTTAACAAATACATTTTTATTTGTGACAAAGAAAACATTCTCTTTTTCTCTCTCTTTCTGGTATGATATGTTTAATAAATGCAGTCTCACTGAAAGGTAAACTGCTTTGAAAAGTAAGTCAATACCATCACCGAAAGAAGATGAGATTTCACCTTCACTGCTGTAATGTATGACCTCTGCAAATGCAGGAGCTCTGTTGACAAGGCACATTGGCAATGTTATGCAATACCAGAGCTGGAATAAACAAAAATAAGTCTCAGCAACCAGTTCATTCTCAAAACATCCAAACAAAACAAAACAAAATAATAATACGTCATTATTATAATTAAGCAATAAATATTGAACAGAATTTTAAAAACTCATACAGCCATATCCTAATTCTAATTAACTTAGGAGTGTAAGAAAAGTCATTTATTTAATGCAAGAAACCCATTTATAACAAAGCAACTGGCCATTAACATCAATTATTGTCATATTAATCCAACAATTTAATTTATAACTGTGTTAAAATGGACCCTGAGAATATTCATTTTTGAAAAACTGCTGCTTTGGGAAGATTTGCTCAGAAGTTAATTTCATAGTTCACTAAGTATGCACAGTTATGTTTTGGGAAGTCAGTAGGCATTGTAACTATATAGAAGAGTTGCAGGAAGTCTGCTGTTGAATCTGATTGAATGGCAGGTATGCAGAACAGAAAGGATAACATAATTAATTTGTATTTGTAATCCTTCCACCTTCCTGAGAAGAATGAAAATTCTCTTCTACAGGTGACTCACTTCAGAAGATGTAAGTAGATAAGTGCCACTTGTGGTTTTATTTAGATAGTGAGACTATAAGTTTGTATAACCACAGGTTAGATTTAAATGCAAGATGATCTTAATGTTTCAAAATTCATAAGCATGCTAAGATATAAGTAGCATTTATTCAAACACTTCAATTAACTACTTATGATTATGGGGACAGGCCTTTGTTAGCCCTTTGTTAAAACTTCACTGATAAATCTTAATGAGGTTTAATGTCTTAAGTAATATTTGCATTATGAATTTATGTAGAGAATCAGGTCCCATCCTAGTTTACCTCCTGTTGTCTTAGCTATGTTAGAAGGCTGGTGTAAAAAGTTTGTAGTTGTTTTTGTTTTGGTTTGCTTTTTAACAATGAGTGATTTCACTCTGGTTGGCTAGCCAACAGTTCTGCCAGGGAAATACCTAACATTACAGGAGCAAAGGAAATTAAATTAGCATCTGCAAAATAAGAGCAGAATCAGTACTGGAGGTACTCAAATTTTTCAATATAGACCTGAAATGATTTTTTTTAATTAGTCCTGTGACTAAAAAAAAATATTGTTTTGCTAATTGTAGATGACTACAAAATGACTGAAATTTTATTTCCTTGTCCTGTTCCAGCAAAGCTGTAGAGACCTGCCTGTTGTATTCCACCTCCGTCTAAAGCAGTTTAATATCTTAGAAGCTGACATTGAATGGCACCATTTTTCTGATATATGCTCAATATTTGCCAGACTTTTGAACAGTGTATGGGTAAGTTTTATAGGATCAGCTGAAGGGGAAATTTGGTATGAATCCATTACAGACAGTATAGGCAGCCTGACCATGTCAATAAGCAACGGATAGTAGAAAATGTCATATTTTAAAGTATTGTTGATGCACAATGAGTGTGTTGTCAGAAATCCATAAAAGGAAAGTGAAGGTGCAACACAGCAATGTTGCCAAAGTACGAATACTGAATTGCTGTAAGAAAGGAGTACCTAAGGCCAGAGTCCAAGCCCATGAACATAATGTACATGGGCATATGTTAACATTTAGAAATGTGTCCGTGCTACTGTAACTTCAGAAGTGTTCTAGTGCACCATATAGCACATTCATCTGTTCACTATATACTGAATAAATAAAGACAAATTAACCATACTTTAATGGAAATGATACATCTTAATGAAGTTCATTAGTTTTGAATATTTAAAATATGCGAAGATTATTATATAAAGCTGCTGTGCTGAGGTAAGAATTCTGGCAACAATAAACACATTTAGAATTCATGCCATTTGGGAAAAAATCAAACTCTTTTCTCATTCAATATACAATATTAATTAATATTGATAATATTTATATACTGAGGATCTAGTATTTTACATTGTTAAAGGYTGGAAGTGCTTCCCATTGATTTTCAATTCTGTTGCTTTCATTCAGCACTTCAAGAAATCCCACTGTGTGAGACAATTTCCTGAAGGTATGTAGACCCAAGAAGCTGCAAGCAGGCTAGGATTTTTCAAATTCTTTCTAAATTCAAAAGGAGGAACCAAGGCAGATAGGTGTCCGCTGAATTTCAGGTACCCCAAACCACTGAAGATCTAATCTTTGACACACAGAGAATTCAAGAATATTTTGATATAGAAATCTGTCTGCTATTATCTCATTAAGCTCAATCTTCATTAAAATGCAAATAGAAAATTAAAAAGTAATTAGCTATAACCTAATTTTAAATATTGCTACTCCTCTATGTCTTGTCATGTCTTTCAGGGGTTTAATCACTTATTTGTCTAACTGGGGTGGCGGTACTCTATCAGCTTGATAATTTATCCTTTTTTTAGCTACTTTTGGTAAGTATTACAATAAGGATTTTAATTACTGCAGCAGAGTGTGTTTTACAAAGCAAGTAGCTGATGACTCAGTTTGTGGGCACAATTTTGACACTGAAAAACTGGGTGTCGGCCTGCCACTTTCTTTGCACAAGCACTTGAGGAAAGTTGATAGGCAATGCTAGGCATGGCAATTTGTTTACCCAGCATGAAACTTAATAGAAGTGGCTGTCAAAGAAAGATTTGACTAAGATTTCTCCCTTTYCCTTCTTTCTCCCTCTCCTGCCACAACAGCTCAAAGGTGGTACCTAGTCAGGAGTAGAAGGATGGTCCCATTTTGTTTACTCATTCTGCAGGGTCGTATTGATTTATGATGTCCTCATTATTGCTTTTCAAAACCATTAGCTAATAAAGTTATGAAAGAAGTAAGCTCCTTCTATGCGGGACTGTTAAACCATCTGACCTATCCTATCAGCTAACACAGCTGTGGAAGAGTCACTCCAAAACACTTCCAGATTGCATTGTTCTAAAAATCATTTCCAGGAACATAATAAACAGCATAATCCTGTTCTCATTTGCGATGTCTTAAATCTCTGTTGCTGGCCAAGACTTTTCCATCTGCTGAAGTGTTAGAACTTTTGTCATCTTTGATTAAAAGCACAGCTCCATAAACAGAATAAAGCACTGATTATTTATGGACAGATTACTTGTATTTCTCACGTGGTAGATAGCACTTCAGTAACATGCCCTCAAATTCTTTTATATTGTTTTCCGTTTTGGGACTGAACTTACTAAACTGTTACTTGGCTGCCAAAGTCACAGTTAATCACTTTACAACTCATGCAGTTTTTCTTTTCTATGTTTTTAGATCTTCTGATACGAAGAAAAGTTATATGCTGGTCCAACATTGTTGAAGAATGTATTTTCATCATCCTGACGGGATGCACCCATGAGTGCTGAGGGAGCTGGCGGATGTCATTGCTAGGCCACTCTCCATCATCTTTGAAAGGTCATGGCGATCAAGAGAGGTGTCTGAAAATGGGAAGAAAGCAAATGTCACTCCAGTCTTTGAAAAAGGCAAGAAGGAGGACCCAGGGAACTATAGGCCAGACAGCCTCCCCTCGATCACCAGAAAGGTGATGGGGCAGCTCATCCTGGACACAATTTCCAAGCATATGAAGGATAAGAAGGTGATCAGGAGTAGCCAGCATGTATTCACAAGGGGGAAATCATGCTTAAGGAATCTGATAGCCTTCTACAGTGGAATGACTGACTGAGTGAGAGCCAGAGAGTGAGAGGAGAGCAGCTGGATGTTGTCTACCTTGACTTCAGCAAGGCTTTTGACACTGTCTCCCATGACATCCACATAGGCAAACTCAGGAAGTGTGGTTTAGATGAGCAGACAGTGAGGTGGATTGAAAACTGGCTGAATGGCAGAGCTCAGAGTGTTGTGATCAGTGGTGCAAAGTTTGGTTGGACGCCAGCAAATAACAATGTACCCGAGGGGTCCATAATGGGTCCAATCCTGTTCAACTTATTCATCACTGAAGAGTGCACCCTCAGCAGGTTTGCTGATGATACAAAACTGGAAGGAGTCGTTGATACACCAGAGGGCTGTGCTGCCATTCAGAGGCATCTCGACAGGCTGGAGAGATGGACAGAGGAACCTCCTGAAGTTCAATAAAGGGAAATGCAGAGACCTGCACCTAGGGAGGAATAACCCCATGCACCAGTACAGGCTGGGGGCTGACCTGTTGCAAAGCAGCTCTGTGGAGAAGGACCTAGTGGACAACAAGTTGACCATGAGCCAGCAATGTGCCCTTGTGGTCAAGAAGGCCAATGGTATCCTGGGGTGCATCAGGAAGAGTGTTGCCAGCAGCTAAAGGGAGATGATCCRTCCCCTCTGCTCCACACTGGTGAGGCCACATCTGGAGTACTGTGTCCAGTTCTGGGCTCTCAAGTACAAGAGGGACATGGAGCTACTGGACTGAGTCCAGCAAAGGCCACTAAGATGATTAAGGGACTGGAACATCTCTCTTATGAGGAAAGACTGAGAGAGCTGGGCCTGTTTAGCCTAGAGAAGAGAAGACTGAGAGGGGATCTTATTAATGTATACAAATATCTTAAGGGAGGGTGTAGAGAGGATGGAGCCAGACTCTTTTCAGTGGTGCCCAGTGACAGGATGAGAGGCAATGGGCACAAACTGAAACACAGGCAATTCCATCTGAACATAAGGAAAAAGCTTTTTTACTGTGAGGGTGACTAAGCACTGGAACAGGTTGGAGATATTCAAAACCCACCTGGATGTGATCCTGTGCAACATGCTCTAGGTGACCCTGCTTGAGCAGAGGAGTTGAACTAGATGATCTCCAGAAGTCCCTTCCAACCTCAGCCATTTTGTGATTCTGTGATTCTGTGGTTTTCCTTGGAGATAATCAGTATGGCTTTGGCGACCCCTATCAACACCACCATTTTACTCTGTTGTTCAATGTTTCCCTGTGTCATTTACCTCACTCATGTAATGTATCACACAAACAGGTATAAAAGAAACACTTCAAAATTAGAGTAGCCTTCACATTAGTGTTACTAGCAAGTTCCCCCCTACCCCCGCCAAATTTTAAATGGCTATAAACCTTCCATAGCACTACAGATACAAGTAATAAGAAAGCATAATGAGCATGATTTAACCACATTCTTGCAGAGAACATAAATATATCTTAACTGTTCTCTATATGGGGAAACTGATGAATACATCTAACACCTTTGTTTCAAATGGCCACCATTTTTCTGTTTCCATTTACAAATGTCTGCCTGAGACATCAAAGCTTTGTTTACAGATCTTGGTATTTTAATACTGCAATGGTGCCCTGTGCCTCCAGAAATCAGGACACCAGGATTTCAGACAGGTCATCCAAAATGTGAAATGCAAAACTCAGTGGCCATGTATGAATAATGCTGGCCATCAGGACTTCTTCATAGGATCAAAAAAAGTCTGTGACAGGATAGAGAAAGGTATCCTCGTGTTCYGACTCCCTGTTCTACTTTTTTTAAATGCATGATCACATAGTCCCTGATTCAGTTTGAAGCTAGGCTTATTACTAATAAGAAGATGCAGCCTATCTCACATCTCAGCATGTGACACTCAATCTTGATCAGAGATATCACATGCTGGGACCTGCTGCAAGCTTTGCTGATTATTCCTCTGTATTAAGATGAAGACAGCTGTAATATACTTCATTTTATTCATATCTCTCATGCGCCTAAGAAATTACCAATTCAACCCACAGCTGGGCAAAGATCTGGCATTCTGACAATACCCCATCAGAAATACATGGGTATGCTGATACCACACACAAATGAGAAGGCATATTTATAACCTTCCTGTGAATATGTCACCACTGGAAGAAAGACGAGAAAGATCAAAAGTAAAGCTGCAGTACAAATATGCAGATCACACTATACTCAAACGCTAATGAAAAGTAGACCCACAATCAAGAACAAGTGCGAAAAGTCAGAGAAGTGACTGACACAGACTTGAGACCTGCAGGTATGGAAAGCAGCAAGCTCCAAGGGTCACTGTAGTTTGGTTAGTAAAGGTCTGTGTGGTTTATTCTGACAGATGTTTAAAAACAGGACAATGAATGGAAGGGGCTATACTTAATGATAGTTTACAGATTTTTATATAAAGATCTACAGCTAACAACAAGACTGTTGTTGGAAAAAGGAAACATGAGAGGAAATGAATAGGAAGATCTGAGGCAAAAGTAAAAGTTTAACAGAAAGATCATTATTATTGCTGTGTGTATGCTTCTATTCAACACTACCTATGCATGCTTCCCATTTAGAAGCAAACAAACAAGTTTTCTGACAGCGTCAGGCCCTCTCATATAGTAACTGAGGTGTCTGTTTATCAAACAAGAGAAATCTCCCACTGGATAGTAGCTCTCTGAGTTAAATTTCTCTGGGTTACAGCTCTAAAATACTTGATCCACTGAAAGTGAGCAGATGATGCCTACAGATTGAAACACATACCTAATCTATTTATAGGCTTCAAAATATTGCAAGGTTTGATGGTGTCAAAGTTCAGTGTACTTGCTTTCTTCATTCTGAGGGAAAGATGTATTTCTCACTTGTGAAACAATGCTAAATATCTCCAACCTACACATTCTTATAAYGTATACCCTGAACACCAATTTGCTAATGCTTCAGTATGACAATGAATTTTGCAATTCATATAGAAATACTACCAGTGACATTCAGGTAAATAATAAATAAAGTATGTGTGTTCATATTTAAATGACAAGCTTGCTCATCTTGCACATTCTTTCCCATATGGAGATCATATACACAAATTTTGATCTGTATACTCAAAATTAGTTTGTATATCCTAATTTTTAGGAAGTGACCTCATAATGACAAAACAATCATACGTCTAGATTTGAAACTTGATATTAAATAACAAATTTAATCTGGAGATGAAGATGTCTCCAGCAGTTGAAGAAATACCAATGTCAAACAGGGATTATGAATTTACTTCCTTTATACCTAAAAACAGTATGGCACAAACTAATATAAAATTTGAATCGGTAATAATTATATTTGAATTAATTTGCATACTTATCTGAGATGTGATTTTTAAGAAATTATTTTACCTAACTTTAGGCCTAACTAAAGGCCCTGAAAGGTCTCCAAAAACCAACTCAGTAATTCATGATTTCAAATTGACATCTGAATGAGACATACTGAAATGTCTTTCAGTAATTTCAAATCTTTACTTTGGGGYTTACAACTTGAGATAGTTTGAAGTTCCTCATGTTTCAGAAAGTCCTGCATAATGCTTTAAAATTTTTGCTGCTTTGGGGAAATTAAGATGATGCAGCTTAAAACAGAGGCAACCCAAAACTCAGAGGCTCTTTGAAAAACTTGGCATGGTAGCTCACATCAACTTTCAGCTGGTAAACAGTGACACATTTTACAAGACAGAAAGGCTGCACAGATCTTAAACTATCAGTCCATTCAAAAACTATTTTTCACCTTTTTACATGATCGTGTTTTATACAAACATCTTTGATCCTGCCAGACTGTCATATATTTAGCAGTATATAAAAGCCTAATGATTTGAGGAAAAAGGAAACAAAAAGCCTGGCTGAATTCCTCATTCCTCTGTTCCGAACCTTACTGCCAGTGAAAGAAAAAGGAAGAAAAGTTTAGCTATTTATTTCAGTGGAGTCAGGATTGATTATTGCACCTCAGAGGAATAAAAATGATACAGCAAAAGGAAATCTGCTGACTTCAGTAGCACATAAATGAAATAACTAATTTTTTGAGGAGCATAGAATTTTGTTTCGGTGAAACAATCAGTTTTCTCTTCTTAATTTTTAAGGTGCTTGATGCAAAAAAAAAAAAGGAAAGAAAGAAATGAGGCAAATTAGGAAAATTATATCAGAAGCAAAAAATCTAATTATCTAGCCAAATAGTACAYTCCCAGTCAGACTTCAGTGCCAAGACCATTATTGTTAGTGAAATTGCCACGTGTATTTGTGCAGCTGTAGTAGATGCACCTTGATGAAGTCTAGAAAATTACACTAATGAGCCTTGCAGTGATTTATTAAGACAGTCTGGAAGGTGATTTAGTAATTTGCTCATAAACAAATCCTCATGCCAGTTGTTTTACACAACACAAGAGTGCTTCCAATACTGTACAGTAAGATGCTTCTTTGAAATGATATTCATATTTTACAAACTACTGGTTTACCAGAGTAACTGAATAAAGGCAAAGATATTTTGACCTTCCTCCTCTCTTGTCCCATCCTTACAGGTATAGTGGGCACCTAAGAAATACAGAAGCAGTGACACACATAGCTATGACACTTCCTCACTTCTATCTGATTAAGTAGGAGCATTAAAAATTCAACATCCTTTGAAATTTGACTTATATCTACAGTTGTGCCCTTTTATGAACTCCTGTGCTCCTGCTGTATGGGATGTTTGCGTAAGGCATTGCTTAACTTCAGAGGCTTTGGCCGGCAGTGTTGAAGCAAAGAGGATTTATCACTAGATCAGAGAATCTTGGATCCAAATTTCCTTTGGTATTAAATTTTAGTAAAACTACTTCCTTTCTGCTGTAGATTGTCAACAAATCACAATATTAATCATTTTGTAGTTTTAATTGTATATATGTGTTATTATTAAAAGTTAATTATATGATAGTTTAAAACACCTATGAAAATTGTTAATAATTTTTTGTCACCTTATTTCTAACAGCATATTTCTTAGGTAAGCTATATCTTAATTTTTCTGCAATAAAGGGTGATAAAATTGAGACAAAGACCAACACATTAGAGGTTATTCCATCTGAGTGTAGTCTGACAGTTGTGCAATACAGATAAAAAGCAAGTAGCTCAGGTAAGAACGGTTATTTCTCACAGGCACCTACCATGAAAATGATACACTACTTCCTTGACAAGAAATAACTGTTCCATTTTGTTTTCCAGTGACCCCTCTGGCCATTTTAGGAATAACAACGGCAGACTTAAGTAGGAGTCTTCACAGGTGTCTCAGCTGGATAGATTTTCATAAGAGGATCACATAGGGACAGTAAATAATAGTGAAAGAGCAACCTACTCTTCTGTGGGAAAAATGATGGAGGAAATAATCTTGTGAAAGATTCCAGGCAGGACAACAGTGCCATTCTATATCAAAACCTTACACTTTTGTCTCATTAATGGAAAGAGCAGAAATAAGATACTGGAAAAAGCCAGCGAAAGCAATCTTTTCTAGAATATCTCCTACAATTACATGATTCTGGATAAATATGAAGTAACCTTCCCTCCTTTCTTGAGACAGTTATATAACATTAGCTATAAAAACACTGAGCTCGTGACCTCTCTTTGGAAGCCAGTCCCTGGAAGCAGCATGCGCATTAGATACTGTACTGAGACATGCTGAGAATTTTGAAGGGTTACAGACAGTCTAGAAGAAGCTAAGATATATTGCCTCTTGAGAGAAGCAGGCCATTCCTTCATTTTGCTGAAATCATTAGTCACACAGAGCCTCACTCCTGTGTGGGATCTGCAGCTATAATTAGTGCTCAAACTCTCATTTGCATTCTTACTATAAAAGCTAATATTTTACATGTCAAATAACCCATATGGATTCACTTTTAATATTAAAAGCATTGCAGTTCATAATACATATGCAGAAAGCTTTATTACACATATTAATGTCTCATACCTGGTATCTTTTGTGTTAGGATAATGAAATATGACTTATTAATGCAGTTGTATTTTTTTTAATAGTCTGATTAGAAATGTGTTTAATCTACACAATTTCAGTACTTTCTGTATCACCATTAGTCAGAAATGTAGGATACCTTTTTCCTCCTTTGCACAATTAAGTCTCACATTTTCAYGTAGGTATCCTGCTCTGTCATTGCAAGTGATGCCAAAAATATTTGTAACTGTTGAGTCTCAGCAAAAGTGTGATGACTATGTCTGAAAATGGATCTCTCCCCCAGAGGTCTATGGCTGATCAGTTGCTAAACATGCAGGATTCAAAATCTGGCTATTGGGAAATATCATACAAATGAAACCTATTATTGTTAAAGAGTTTGGTGTACACCTCTCCACATGATATTTTGAGTACTATTTCTAAATGGCCAAAGCTAAATCAGCCAACTGGGAAGTGGTAGCAGGTCTTTTCAAAACCAATCTTAGTGTGAGTATCCATTAAAGGATCCTAAAATTGCAGTTAGCATAAGTCCTATGGAARCACCTGTGACATCCATATGAATAGCAAATGAATTCTTTATGATCAGTGCTATTACAATGAATACCAAATGAATTCCTTATGATCAGTGCTGCTAAAAAGACTATCAAATAAAATCACAATGAAGCAATTCTTAAATTAAAGAGCTACTTCCAAAGAGTCCACCTAGCAAAAACTCTAGCACAATAACGACAGTTAGGGAAACATTTATTCCATATATTGTGTGTGCAGAAGAATCAACAGCAGCCTGGTAATTTATTCAAAACAATGAACAAAAARTACATGATGGTCTCTTGCTTCTTTTAAGGGAAACTATAAACCTAGAGCATCATTAGTACATGCTGCTTTTCTTTTTGGCAGTCTTAGATTTTCTACATCACTGTACTGTGCAAACCATTGTCAAAATCATCTCCCTCCCCCCAGCTCAAATATACTTGTCAGAGTGATTGAAGGGTTAATCCAAGAGAAGCACAAATGCACACAAGGCAATCAGATAGTACTGTGCACTTAATGGGAGTGTGCAGAGAGTTACTATCTCTACAATTTCTACAGGCTCCACAAGCTGGAGGGATAGCTTGTAGATATTAATGTACTCAAAAGACTGTGATTCATTTCTTGGCAAGGCTAGTATGGTCAAGAATTACAAGTACACTAATTAGCAGTGAGCGTACAGATCTTCATAGCACAGTTCAGAGTCATGCTCCTCAAGGTCCTCGATTCTTTGACTGAAGGGAGGAAACTGGAAAGAAAGCATCAATGATTTTTCTTCGTAGCAAGGCTGTGCTCTAGAAAACTTGAATCGGTGTGGTGACAATGTTGTCTTTCCAGTATAAGGTGGTGTAGTAACTGGTGCCAAGAATCACAGTGTGGAGAAAAAAAAGTCTGAATTTGTGAAAGGGTTTTTAATCAGAATTAGCCTTTCAAGACTAAGAAGGTTAGTAAGAAGCATCTTCTATATACCTGTTAAAATCACACGATGACTTGTTGTGCTTCAGAAGCTGCCATGGTGCGTTTCTGCTTAGGCCTTTTTTCCCCTGCTCTGCTCTGTGTCCCAGAGCTGTGGCACGCCGCGTGTGCCGTGCCACGACGCTGCATGAGCGCCACCTGCACAGGCACACAGCGCCCGCAGAAATCTGCCTGTCTGCACTTCAATAGCTTCAGCAAAGAAATCACATACAAACTTCTAACTACTGCATGTACAATAATGATGCATTGCTTGCATTAATAATATTGTTACTAAATATGGATGTCACTTAGCATGAGGTAAGTACAATGCCCTCAGCATTGTGCAACCTGAGAAGTGAACACCTGATTAAGTTAGAGTAGCTTAAAAATTATTCCCCACATCAGCCGAGTTATCATTATCCTGTGCGTACTTTCAGTGAGTCCAAGTGAGGTTGATTTTTACTGAAGATTTATGACTTTACCTCATATTTGGGGTGAACTAAGGGTATTCAGTTATGTCAGCTTAGCTAATGGACAGTTTCTCAGGATGCCATGACTATTCACATCTGATTGCAAGACCATATTATTAAGTTTAAATTACAAAAAAGAAAGTTTCTGTTAAAAATGTAAAAATAGGCCAAGCAATTTACCGTACTGGAATATTTATGAGTACTTAAAACTAAGAAAATGAAGACAAAACAAAACAAAACTTTTAACTCTTCCTGATGTATACCTAGCAGGCTGTTGTTAATTTATTTCACTGAGGTCAACAGGAATGATTATTCCATGTCACATGCATTAGTTTGCAATATTAACACCCATGAAAATGGTGGTAAGAAATCACTGTTTTGATTTGGTAACTCCTTATGCTGATGCTGCATTTAAGTAGATAAAAATAGAATAAAGAGTAATGCTGAGCGATAACAGAAATAGTATTTAGTACATGAAGAATCGAAAGAATCTGAATTTTTACATGCTGAGTAAAGGTTACTAGAGGATCAGAAGACTAGATCCACAAAGGGACTTAGCCACCCACACTAGGACAAAGCATTGCTCAGCAGCAACCCTACCTCCAGGCACCATGTTTTCAGCATGAGAGTAACCCAGGCACAAACAGGTCTGCTTCTGAGCAAATTCAAAATCATTTGAGTACGGACTATCTTGAAGCCTAATAAACAAGAATATAGAAATAAGATCTTTCTCCATCTATGGTATTTGAAAGACCTGATATAATGAATGCTCTCTGAGCATTTCAACAGATCAGGTTATGCACAAAATAAAGGCAGTCTCTCCCTTTATGACACAGCTTACCTAGCTATTGCTGGTGTTGAAGCAGTTTTCAGCCAGGACATTAGCCCTTTGACAGAAGTGTTCAAATTCACATCTCTGCATTTTAGGGGTATCATAAACGCAGTCCTGATTTGCAGCCTCCCCTTTTGAGGCTGTCTAACTTTAGATGGCATACATGAACATTCCTCAGCTGAGAAGGAGCAAGACATAAGTAACTATAACCTTGTAATCTGGTAATTAGGTCCTTTATTTAGGAATGGATACATCTAAGAACCAGTCCCTCTGTCAAGATATTTTTAGGTATTTAAAGCCATAATTGTTTGTTTAAAAAAAAAAAAAAAGTCCAAAGTCCTTTGCCATGAGTTCCTAAACTTCCTTCTTCTAGGTGTGTCTCATTGACCCAGTGTGTCCTGAATTCTTTTCTGGACAGTGGAAATGTTTCAACAGGATGCACAACCTATGTGCCTAACATGAACAGTTAGAACAATTGCTAGGTGCCTAGTATAGTTATAGGCAGAGTATCCTAGAACAGGGTATATACCTGATATACGTATAAATCTCCTATTGTGGCAAAAGGAAATGACACTTGGAGAATGCTCTAACTAGTACACATTGCATAAAGACTACAGTACTATTATATTATTATATAAAGACTATAGTATAGTACTATTCCCTCCTCTTCTGGCACTTGTTCTTTAAAAGCAAAAAGTGACCTTGATCCATTTTCTGTAAAGAAAACATCTAGGTACCTGGATTCGGGAGAGGTTTCTATGACTGATTTGTAAAAAAGATGTGTGATTCTTTGAAGTTCTAAGGACCAAAATATTCTTTAATTGCTGTCCCTAAGAAACTTCTTCAGTCTACCAGTGCTTTGGATCCTGCTCTGAGGTATCTAACACTCCCTACACAAGCACAGAAAGTCTTGTGCCTAGGGAGATTTTTTTGATTCTAGTCATTGTAGCACCTGAATCCTTTAATGGAACTTATTCTAAATGTCCAAATCACTTTGAAAATAAGATTTTATCTCTAAGCCTCTCAGATGCATTAACATTTTATGATCATTAAATCCTACCTCAGAAAAATCAGCTCACTGTCCACTGAGTTCAATAGTAGAGTCTTGCTACTCTCTGTACAGAGTACTCAAAAGGTTTTTGCTTTGTTATCCAATAGGTCAACTTTTAAAAGTATGTGAAAAAGTGACAAGTTTTATGGTCATACTTTTCCCTCTCGAATCTCACCTTTTGTACTTTCTGATTGTTTAGTGTCTGCCCCACTGTGTCAACTAATATCCATTGAAGTCCTGTTATCCTAATAAAAACAATCAGGGAAAATAGATAGGGACATAGTAATTTTTGAAAGCAAGCAACAGCTCCCCTTCAAACTTTTAGGGTTTTTTTTCATTCTCAGACTAAAAATCTTTGAAATGAATACAATGGCTGAGAAATGCTTGGAATTGTTTCTAACRGTGGGAACTGATGACACAATTTGAAAATCATTTAAGTAATTTCTAAAATCATACTTTGTATATGGAGCAGGCCAACTCAAAACACACAGTAAATCTTTGTGGGTGATCAGTCATGTTCTGAAAATGATGGAAATTCTGACATGTTGAACTGCTGTAACATTTTGTTAGTGTTTGGATTTTAGATGAACCTCTGACAATATCTTTGTTTTTGACAGGTACAAAAAAATTGAAACCCTTTCTAGATAAAGTGAATTAATAAAGATACTAAGGTTTTTAAATGTTTTTCAGTTGTTTATTTCCATAAGAATTTTAAATGGGGGAAAACCAAGCAAGGTTGTCATATAGAAAATACATCTCTTCATTTGAAATCTGATCTAAATTTTATATTGTCTTGCCAGTGTAAGCAATCTATCAAATTTATTTTTCAGTAAACATGGTTTGGGAGCATGACCTGAAAACTGTTTGTCTGTTTTTATATAAATAGCTAAGGCAGATCTCTAAACCTGTGTTTTAAGCAGCAAAGGATTAATAAACTGTCTACCACAGGTGAAATTTTCAAAATATTAATAAAGAAAAAAATGGGTGTGGCTTGCCTTTAGTGTTAACAGAATAAATACATAGAAAAAAGAAATGGTAAATAGAAAACAGTATGCCTATTCTCTAGTCAACTGTAACACCCTGCATCAAGTAAATGTACTCATTTTCTTCTTTTCAAGAAACAGCTTTCACTGTCAATGTTCCATAAAAACTGCTCTGCAAGATGTTAACCTGGATTTCTTTTTGGCTCAGGAAAAACCCTACTCCTTATCTAATCAGAAAATTTAAAATGCACTTCTTCATGTCTGAGAGAKATCATTTCAAAAGCTCCGGTTTTGTCTATATTGAAGTCAAAACCGAGGTGGACTAATAAGAATCAGGCCCTCAGCTTTGACGGCAGTCACACCTACAGGCCTCCCTCCATCACTGTGTCTCAGAATAGAGAGGTCCCAACAGTTCAACACAACTAATACTTTAGTCTGCATATCTTCCTTGAAATTCCTCTGGTGCTTGCTCTAGGATGCTCACAGAGCAAAGGGAAAGCAGCAGAGATGATGGAGCAGCTGCGCCCCAGCTTGCAGTGACCCCGTGGGCACCTTGCTAGCCCTTTCCCTGCTGAAAGCGAGTTCAGGTCCCTCACCATGGGCAAATGGGGAGCCAGCCAGGAGGCTTGCTCAGAAGAGACTTAGATGTGTGAGGTCGGTCTTAATTGGAACGGAAGTCCCCAAATCACCCTCCTGAAAACTTATTTCCATCTCATCCTGGAAGCACCTAAGCTCTATAATGCTTGAGTTTTGCAATTTTTTTCCCAAAGACCCCCATGTATAAAGTGTAAAAATGTCCTTACAGGATGCTTTAGAGCCCAGACTTTCCAGGCAAACCTTCTAGATCTGTAGGATACCGTTATTCTCTCCTGACCCCTCCACACTAATCTTGAAATGTTTTCATCTGAGTAGAATAAGCTCTAAAGGAAAGCGTTCTTCCCTTTCCCTACTTGTATTTGTAATCAGGATTGGTGTGAGAGGGGGTGGACACAGACAATTCCCTTGACCCGAGTCACCTGGGATGCTTTGACTTCAGGCTGCATCTTCTCCAACACCCTGGAAATTAGTAAATGGTGAATACAAGTGCTACTGTGCATGACTAGGTTCAGAAACTGTTAGAAAACTAAGATCACCTTGAAAAACAATGTTTCTGTAGACTCATAACATCAGTGTTGTGGCTGCAAAGTTAATTCTAGATAAAACTTGCTTGAATGGAGGATCAGGAGTGTTTTCCATGAATCTGGACCATATAATGAATAACAAGAAGGTTTGAGAGTGGGTGGGTTCTGCTGTCACCACCGGGCAGAAGCCTCTATGGGTCATCTGAGCAAGGAATGACCAACTTTGGACCGGGTTTTTCCTGCAGTTTGGTGTATGGCATATTAACTGCATGTAAGTGTTAAAAGGTATTGATCAGTATAAGGAGGTGTTAACATTGTTCATCTCTATTTTGGCTGGTAAGAAGTGCTACCAGAGGCAGCCTCTTTCTGTGCTGTTCACCGTGCACAAGGCTGCAATGAGACATGCAGGTTCTTAATCACTCAAGCAATGTGAGTACTGTCACTGTAAAGGTATTGCACTGAAGAGAGTGAAAGAGGGAAAAGACTCTTCATATATGTGTGTGTGTGTGTGTCTGTAGCATATAAGACCTTCCTTCTGTTGTTTTGTCTGCTGTCTATACACCTTGCTCCATGCCTGTTTAAGATGCTATTCCAAGACGCCTAGGTTTTCCCAGACAAGAAATAAAGCCTCACACAGACTTCTAGTTTCCATTTTTGGGACCAGATGTCTAGAAGTTAGGCACCACAGCTTTTAGTGTTGTAGCAGAAAAGTCCCTTTTTGGATATAGCCCTAGCTAGAAGACTGAATATGTGTATAAAGCAATGATTGAATGTATAAGCTTCAAAGCTCTGAGTCATACAGTAAAGAAACTTTCCATAACTAGAGGGAAATGCTGATCTTTTAAGAATATTTTTCTTTTCCAGCAGACCTCAGAGCATAAGTCAGGAAAAAAATGAAGCCTGTCTTAACCAACAAAAAACCATTGCAGTAAATTTTATTTCACTTTGTTTATCTCATTTTTCTCCCACAAAACAAATGCCTATTTAACTTATATATAAACAATGTTTTAATTCTCTTCTCTTATAAATTGATATATATTTTTCTTATTCTTTCATTCACATATTTAGTAAGTGATATGAAAATTCCTTCCAAATTTAATCTAATCCTTATTAGATATAAGAAGAGGTCTGTGGAATCAGTGATTAGGTTAAGGCCTGAATAAATGCAGTGTAAGAACTTTCTATTTCTAAGTTTCCATTTTATATATATATAAAAGATAATCACCTAGGTTTTCTACCTCATATTAAGTAAAACCCGTATCCCTATCAAAGGGATGATGTAACTTGTTGTATAAAATATTGGCATGTGACTCATAACATATAAATCCTAGATCATAGTTCAGGAACAGACTTTCTTTGGATAAATTACTGTGTCCTTTATATACTTTTTTTTCTCTGTCTGTATAGTTAAGCTATTTTATTATAAGCGCCTTGGCCCAGGAAGGTGCTCTTTTCCATTAGCATGCTTAACAAAATAGGACCTTAATTTTGACTGGAATCCCTAGGTCCTTCTGTAATAAAAAACATCAAATCTTCTCCTGGTTTACCGTAAAACAACCTGAGGTACTTTAACATTCTCCATAGTTCAGCTATTGGGACCTTATGTCCTTTGTTTCCCTATGACGATTCCCCCTCCTCTCCCCACCCCACCCCCCGCCAAAGTACTATTTTCTCTGAACAACTGTAAGCAATATTGTAGACTATATCCTATAGATGATTTTACTAGGGTTATATGTACACTAACAATATGCTTCGTTTTGTTTCATATGTTTTCTGTCTTCTAAAACATCTTTGCATCTTGTTGACCTTTTAAAATGCTGCTTTGCTCTGGGCGGATGGCTTCAGTTTATTTCCTCAATAATTTCCAAATTGTTTTCTTGCTCTGTATATAGAATGATTGTTTTATTTAGTGAATATTTCCTAATTTGGTCTTGTGTTCTTAGATTAATTATTGTCTATTTTCCTAATCAAATTCCGCTTCTTTTTGCTAGGCAAATTATATAAATGCTGCAACACCTTTTGAATATGATCACATTGCTCTAAGCAGCTTGCTATGTTTTTAGTTCTGGCATAAGCCATAAGCTTAGTTACAAATTCTCACCTCATCACTTACATTCAGTTATACCTAATCATGAACAACAGAGGTCCTAGTACTGACTCCTTGGATACTCTTTCCAGCCTTTCCCTTTGTGGCCTACTTGTAAACTAGTTTTCTATCCAGCAGTTTCTTTGCCTTCATGATGATTTCGCTTAGCCATTAATCTCAGATGTGGTACCTTGTCAACAGCTCACAAGTAGACTATATCCATTGAATTTCCCTTATCTACAGTGGCAGTAATATCTTCAAAGAACTCCAGCAGGTTAGTTAAGCATGACCTCCCCTGCCTGAATCTATGCTGGTTATCCTTAATCAAACTGATTTTCAAGCTGTTCTTTCGCACTTCCTTATCGTAGCTTAATTTCCCCCACAACCCTTGTTAAATTCACTGATCTATAGTTTCTTGGATTGTCTTTAATCTTTTTTGAAGAAAGATTTCCTTGCTCTTTTCTATCTGCAGAAATCTTTCCTGGCCAGATCTGCTTTTAAAAGTGTCAGTAAATAGCCTTTTAGTCCCTCTGGGTTCCTCGCTAGCTGTCTTAAAATGTGTTCTCAAAACTGGCTTTGATGAGGAAAACAAAAATCACAAAAAAGAGTCTGCTTCATGCTGGCATTTTTGTTTGTTTGAATAAAATGGAACAAGCTATTGCTGTCAATAGAGAGTGGTAAAATTAAAAACATTTTGTTCACTTTGCACTCACGGAGGTGAGGAGGGCCTTTCTGGATCGCTATAATCCTCAGCGCAGTGGGATAGCTAGCAAAAGCCACTCCAAATGCATTCCTCCACCTCCAGGGAGCTGAAACGCAATGTGTCATCCTGAGGGAAATGGACTTAGTGACAAATTTACACATCTCTGGCCTCCAGTCTCAATTACTGTGAATCCCCATGCCTTGAGGTGAAAACCCATGTAATGGTGCAGCAGATAAGCAATACAATACACTGCCAGTGCATCACTCCAGTATTCCAGAAATCCCTGGATGAAGTTGAAGGTCATGGACTTGAGCTGCAGAACCTTGAAGGGCTGGGGTGGAGTATTTCAGACACAACATCTTCCTGTGTGGCGGCAGCTTGCTATGACAGCTGCATTCATAAACAACAGGATCGTTTCTAACGTGATTAGAAGAACGGACAGAACTTGAAGAGCAGTGAAAGCTAACTATGGAACTACCTCCACAATAGATTCAAATGACTGCACTTATCTGCCTCTGTCTCTCAGATGCACATACACACACATGCATTTATACTATATTCATTCCTATGGTAACTGGGCACCTTAAAACAAATATATGCAAATCCAGGTGAGAGCATTATCCAGGTGAGAGCATTATACATAAACCTAAATTTTCTCATCTCTCCAGTATCACTGATGTCAGCAGAGATGTGGCAGATACCTGGTTAGTTAAGCAGTGCTGCAAACTTTTTGCAAGAATAAAAAACTTTTTGCCTCAGTCTTAAACAAATATGAGCTAAAGGACAAAATGGAACAATCCTCCGATAACATCACCCCTCTCTGTCAGATTTCTTTGTAGATTTTATTTGAAGGACAAAACATGATGATAGCTAAGGCCCTAATACTAAAGGTTATTGATTATTTCCTGAAATGAGCTGAAATTAGGTATTACAGCACCTAGTTTTTAGGTGCTTCCTGGCAAATAAAACCCACAACAGTATTCTGGGTTGGCTACTTGTAATTCCACTTTTCATAGAAAAATTAAATATTCACTGAGCAAGACAGAAACCCAGCCAGGAGTACGACTCTGTGATGTAGTGGGTAATGCTCTCCATGTAAGACAGGACCAATAGGGGTCCAGTTCCTGTCCCAACAGCTCTTTTAATGCTGATTTTAATATTGAGTTTCTTTAAACAATGTTTGGAACCCAGATCTTCTACCTCCTAAAGAAACTTCATCAGGAATCCTTCACAGCACCAACAGCAGAGAGGCTAGGGCAGTCACAGGATATGCTTGAAAAAAGCATGAGACAGGCTTTAACTTTCTCAGAGAAGAAGAAACTGAATGTAGACTTTTTCACAACCTAGCTGAGTACTCCAACTGCTAAATTACTCTACTCTGGGAAAATGAGAGGGCACCACTTCCACCCCCAGGAATATCTGATGTGAGGCCCAGTTTTGTAGGTGTTCTTAAAGAAAGCCCAGTAGTTTTATCCCTATGGAAGAACAACTATATTGTAGATTACAATAACTGTTAGATATCAGTGCTAGACAAATTGGCAAGATGCGAGCATTCTGGGAATGCCTGGAAATATAATTTTAGGCTCAAAAGTAATTTTATAATGAAAATGTAGGCATGTGCAAATTYGGGTGCATCTGTGGTTAAAGTAGCAGTTAAGTGGTAGTTTGGTAATCTAAGTATTAGATGTAAATATCTTCACAATAAAGGGAGACCTTGATGCTTAAATTCTTCTGTGTATTTAGTGCCGAGTGTCCTCAACATGCATGAAACTAATTAGGAACTGAAGAGTTCAGCACATCTCAGATCTAGCTCTTGAATTCATAAGTTATATTATATTACAGGAGAACAATCAGCAGATTTTTATTTTCTGAATTTTTCAGGTACATACTCTATACTAATCAAAAGTGATTCTAGGCAGAAAGAAGAAAAGATGGATATTGAGGGATTATGCCAGCAACATAACAATATGGGCTGTCACAATTTATCAACAAATTCTCTTTAAATAAATTTCTCTGAAGAAATACTGTTGTACTAATTGAAGAAACTAACTGTATGTGCCATCTGATCCTTCAATTAAAGTGGTTGAGATATTCAGTATGGCATGTTTTCTTATGTTCAGGTGAGTAATTTTTAAAAAGGCAAGCTTAGTAAATAATCACAGGACTACACAATTAATTTGATGTCATCTCAAACCAGCATTACACTTCTGCTACCTAAAATGAATAATTACTTTTTAATTAAACACAGTATTTATTTGTAAATTTAATCTGTTGCTTGATTGTAATCTTTAAGTGTTCAGACAGTTTTCTCATTTTAATAAATATGTGGGTCTGCTCTAATTAAGCAGAAAACAAAACTTTCTGAATTCCATGAAAATGGTGAAACTCAAAGAACTCAATCATTCACTCATCTCACTGTAAATTTAGACTGCAGTCTGTCAGATATGTTACAACTTGCTTGGACATGGTCCTCTCCCAGCCTTCTTTCTAAAACCTAAGTTCTTGTCTGTTCGCAAAGTTCTCAAGCTAAGCAATACTTTTTCTGGACAGGATAGCAGTAATTAAAGCCTTCCTTTCCTGAATAGACTCTATCAAAAGTACTCAGAAATCTCTCTTTTGTGGAAACGAAATATAGCCTTTTAGAAAGAAACGACAAGAACAGTCACGGGAGCCTTGCTAACATTAATGAGATTCTGGTTTCTTCTATTTGATACTACTGCTGTCCATAATGGTCAGATATGTTTTTCTAAATTATTTATTTATATTGCTTTGTTTTGTTTTTATGGCATGGATAGGCTTTTCTGCTGACATTCCTGAGAGGAGAAGGAGAGAGGATAAAGGAGAACAGCTTCCATTTAAGCCCATTCAGAGTCAGCCTTAACACATGTAGGAAGAGTGTTGTCTTAGAAAGCAAGAGAAACGATTCTCTTTCAGACAGTGAGAAACCTTCTTAAGCATTTTATGCTTACACACATTACACATTATTATAATATCTGGTTGTCTTAAGGTGAAGCTAAGAACAGAAAAGAGTGTGCCTAATTGGACCCCACAGAATGTCTTGCATGTTTTGAGGTTGTGTCTAGGGACAGAATTTTCAATGTTATTATTTAATTTTTGCAATATGTTTTAGATCTGGATTTTGGGAGGGGGTGTAAACTGGTCAATTTAGAAGGAAGACAGGGTTTCAGTATTCTCTTTTCACAGATCTTTTCCAAGAGAGAGAGGTTTTGCAAAGTTTCCCAAAGGCAGGCAATCAAAGCCATTACCTAATCTCCTCAGAAACTCAATCCTTCACCAGATTCCATCATTAAAGTTTTACACAACACCCACCAGGCTTTTTGATTGTTTTTGTCACGGGAAAAAAAACACCAATAAGATATGATTTGTGACCAGAGGTACATTGGACTTGGGCTGGCTGATCACAGAGGGGCAAATTATAGCATGCATGGAAGATGGGGCTAATGTACAGTCCACATTTTATTACCAGTGAGTTAGTAACACACTCCATGGAAGCCAAGATCAATAGCAGAGATCACTAAGCACCTAGTTTGCTGTATTCAGTCTTTAGCAGGACCCAATTCTCTAAACATTTTGTCTTCTGTCCTTCCAGAAACCTCTTACAGGGCAAGATCTTTAATATCATTGCCATTCAGATGGTCACAGTGTACAGTCCACACTACTTATAGGAAAGCAAACAGTCAAAATAGCATTGATGAGAAGAAGAGCCAGGTAATGAGACAGTGGGATACAGACAAATGCCTGTTTATAATGAAATATAGACTATTATTCTTTTAAGTGCATCAACAACACTGACTACAGCATCATTATTAAAAATTATGAGAAATGCACTTGGGAATCGTACATTAGTATTACTTTGAGTTAGTTAATATAAGAATCCACACGGAAATTTTAGGTGTGTGTGGAAAAAGTATGTAATTTACAGATTCATATCATCCCTTGCTATCTCTCAAATGCAAAGTTTTATGCAGGATGAAGTATTTCTGAAGGGCTGAGAAATGATCAGGGAAATGAGCAAGTAGAAGCTTCAAAATTAGCAAAAGGCAGTGCTTTTTCATGAAGCAGGAATTAACTCATAAAATAGATCATCAGAGAATAGTGTCTATAAGTAGCCTAAACTATGAATAGGTTCAAGAGCAGATTCATGAAGGATACATTTCTTGGTGGTTATTAAACACAGATGCACTCTCTGGCTAAGGTTTTCCTAAATTGCCCAGAGGCTGCTAAAATATAAGGCTCTCTATATATCTTGTTTCCTGCAATCTTTTCTCTGCATTTGCTAATGGTCAATGTCAGAGAGGATACTTTGGTATGATTTGATGTGACACTTTTTGCATTTTTAAATGTTTGAAGACCAAAACTTAATCAAATTCATGGGAATTACACAAAATCTAGGCACAGATTATGTCTATGACTTAGTTCTTCAGGTCTTAAGAGCTGCCCAGCTCCTATGTTCAGTCTCCATATTGATTGCTCACAGTGGGCAAGTCATCACAGATTAGACTCTGTGTGCTTTTTTCCGTGGGTATCTTAAACGGCCACTTTGGAACAAAACAAATTATGCTTCTTACATGCCTTCAACAGAGGAGGAAATTACAGAGTGAATGCAAAAAGAAAGATAAGGTTTGCAGAAGTAAAATTTTAAAGAAACAGTAAATGGAAAGGAAAGGGAAATAATATTTAATATTGCAAATCTGCTGGTGCCAGTTCTACAGGTTCTACTAGATAAAAGCCATTATTTTCAGCATGTCAAAGTAAAGCCCGTGTATCAATCAGCTCTGCAACTGAACTACCATGCCTGGGAGAACTCCAGGCATTACATATCAGACCACATCAGACCTGCGCGGCAGTGGCACCAGGGTTTCCACTGAGTGCACTCGCCGACGGGCATTGCGAGTTTGCGCTGTGCTCAGGTTCTGCTCAGGAAGACTGCAGCAGTATGCTTGTGTTCCAGGAGACGATGACGGCAGGTGATTATGCAGTGCTATTCAGTAATACAAACACCGGTAACGGAGATCAGAAACAAACTCGATTAATTGCTGATGGATGCAGATGAACTAATCTGGGGTACATAGTCTTAAATGCAGGGTAACGTGAAGCTGGTATGGGCTAAGCATCAGAGGACACTTTTTTTGTTTGATTCTGTTCATGCTGGAAATAACGTTTTACATGCCTGGACTTACATTTCCTTTCTCAATGTAGTAATGTTGTCCATTTCTTTTCCTCTCCATTCAAATGATACCTTGTATGATAGGGCCTCATACTCTAGAAGTTACTATAAAACAAATTAATAAAGCACACTATGCATGTATGTCCCTGCTTAATTAAGTCTTATTTAAAGACTAAATATAGTAAGAAACAAAGTATCCTAGAAATTAACTGAGTGGAAGAAGGTGAATGACAAGAGTACGGACTGATTTAAAAAAATAAAACAAGCCTGACTGAAATCCCCATTACATGCTGTCATGCTCTTTCACATGTAACTCCTTTTTTCAAATAGCTTATCTCCTTCAGTTGTACTGTCAAAGAGTGTGTCTATGAAATATAAGAATGGTTCCCATCAGATGCCTATACCGTGCTCTGTGTTGAATGCCCATCCCTCACCTGACACAGTCTCTCTCACCACAGCAGCCTGTTTTTTCCACAGTGGGCAGTACATTATCTTTCCAGTGTCAAAGAGTAGTTTCTTTTTTAATTGCTATCCCACCCCCCYGCTCCAGGGACCTGGTCCTCATGCACAGCACTCCTTTTGGGTACCTAGACAAAAGCAGTGTCACTGAGTAGATCTGAGAACCAAACTGCTATTGAGACAGTCACACAAAATGCTTCTGCTTTACAAAACAGTATCTGAATGTACGAGTACTATGTGACAAAACATGTTCAAAATGTTTGCACAAATCTATCCCTCCTGCAGATATACTCTGAAGAGAGATGCTCAGTCATTTTAATAGGAGTTCGGTGCCTATCTTAAAGTGCTAAAACTGTGGAGATACCTTTGTTTTTCATCAGAGCTGCAAAGTACTGCCTCATCCCTAACAAATGGCCTGCTTCTTAGAAATACAAATGGAGCCCAATCGCAATTAGTACCATCAATGTGGGATAACTGTAAAAATGATAAATACTCACAGAGAAAATAATGGAGGTGGTAGTGATTGTTTTTAATTCTGGGTCAGAACAACAGCCTCTATTATCCAATATAGCCAATAGTCTATGAGTTGGCTTCATTCCAAATTTTAATTTGCTGCTGCTTTTAATGTTTGTTTTGTAATCACAACCATTTTGTTGCTGGGAACATCAGATCCAGATTCTTTTCTTTTTCACTCAGAATTACTAAAATACAACAGTTTTAAAGAAAAACAAACCAGCCCTTCCCTTGAGAAATCTCTCCATCCTTAAAAGAATACTACAACTATTTTAGATTTGGAAACTTTGTTCAATTCAGATACTACCTGGAAGATAACAGTAGTTAATGCTGTATATTGTTGCATATCCRTTCTTGCTACAGCACTATATGGCATTCAGATTATGATGATTCACAAGTGTAAAAGTAAGTACAGTGCAAATACCCTGAGGTTCAGAAGTGCTGAGATCTGCAGTTTTCTCTTAAATCAGTGGGAACTGCAGACTTCTGGCACTACTGAAAGTAAAGTAAAAATAAATATATCTACCAATCTAGATCTTTGTCAATAAACAGTAGTTTCTGCCTCCTTTCCAGCTTCCTTGAAATTTACACTAAAACTTGTTTTGCAGGTAAAATGAGCTCAGACAGATGCTTTATAGTTCTGTATATACACATTCTTTTATTCAATAAACTGTTTTTTTTCTTCCATCAGATATTTTGGAAAAAGACAGTTGTTTTTCATGCTGAGTGGGTATGAACTGATGTATCATAAGTGATTCCGTCCACAAGTCTGTTTCTTTATCAAATATTCATTTAAGTAAGTACCACTTTACCTTAACACTGCTTGTGGGTACACAGAGATGCATTACCAGTAAAGTGCAGTTATAAAGGCAGTAAGGAAATAAGACAGAAATAAAGATTTCTCTACAATACAAAATCTTGAAGCCTCATCCTATAGTCCTTACTCAGCCAACACCATCTCTGAAAGCAAGAGGATAGAAAAGCTTGCAAAAAGCAACTGTGCTTTTACAGCTTGAAATTATTGTGGTCCAAGCTAGCTTCACAATAAAATAGCTAATACTTTAAAGAAAGATGCACAAGTCTAACTGAAAGGAGACTCTAGCTCTGTCACCTTATCTGGTATACAGAAATTATAGATCTGGATTTACAATTTCTAGCAACCGGAACTCAGACTTATGGACACAACAAGAATCAACACTAAAACAATCAATCGAATGTCTCTGTTTAAAGAGAACTAAACATTTGGGTATATATGAGAAACAGGAAAACTGAATTCTCTTTGACAAAACAACTTCTCAATTTTCCTTTCCTATATGACTCATCTCAAATCCATTACAAGGTGGTAAACAAACTACACTAACTCAGTAGCCATCATGTTCTGCCAGGAACGTTTTAAAAAGAAAACTATTACTGAACTACTTTTCTTGTCTTCTATATAGAGAAACTTATTTTCCCAGTGGAAACAGCGCTTCAGTTTATCGTCTTTTCTTTTACCTTGTTTCTCTCACTGCTAACAGCAACCTAAGAAATACATCTTTAAGCAAATAATTTATTTATTAAGAAGTAAATTAAAGTAGTTTAGACTGGTTTTATGTATTTTCAAAACAATCCATTTTATTTTAAATAAATCAAAAGAGAGAAGTTCAGTTTGATTAGTAATAGCACATTTTGTATGAGAATTATCTCAAATAGTAATTTAAATACATGGACAATAGCCTTTTGATTTGTCTTCCTCAATCATTGAACTAATTTTATAATTGCAACTGTAAAAGAAATAAAATGATGAGTCTTTCTTTTTTTCTATAATCCTTCTGTAATCTAACTTCCTCAAAATAGTTGCAAGACAAAATATTGTCACAGAGAACAAAATAACAACTATAAGCTGGCCTCACCACCCTTTACTACCTGCTATTATTTTTATTATAGCTATTTATTATTATCACATAGCTAATAAAGGAAATCTAGAGCACGTGATAATGCATCTGAAGCCAGCTTCTCTGTTGGTGCAAAACAACAGAGAACAGAGGGGATTTCATGCTATTGTCATATGTTTTACAATATTTCCTGTTGTAGGTGTTAAGATCTTTTGGGTTGGACCCTTCACTGTGTAAAATGGTACTCAGCTGAAAAAGAGAGCAACAACAGTTTCCAAAATTCCCTCATTCATTGCTTTAAAGAAATTACTTTGGAGCTTCTCAAGAGTTGACAGAAAAAACCTAAATTGTCATGGCAACATGAGTTGAAGAAATCCTTATTTGCTGTTTGCACAGATCATCTCCATTCCTTCAGTCTGTTTACTAAATGTTGCTAAAGAAAGCAATTAAAGGTTAATCTCTCCTCAGAAGCGAATAAATTACATAACTGCTGAAAGCCAGTGGAGTGAGATCCACTTCAGATAGGTCAACAAATATCAGGCACCATGTATCCTCAGTGTAAGTGATGTTTCTGTCATTATTTGCATAACATTTAATATCAATAATAATAAGCAGTTGGAGAGTTGGAGTTCTCTTTATCACTATTAGATTTGTTCCCGCACCCTCRTTCTAATGCAAGTTTTCTGTGTGACACTCAGCCAAACTAAAGACCAAATTCAAAGTCCACTAAGGTTAACAACTTTTTTTTTTTTCTGTGACTTCCCAGGTCTTCAGATCAAGTTATAACTGGAAAGAATCTGACATACAGGCAACCAAAACTATATAATTGAGTACCAGAGTCTATGTCCAGCATAACTCATTCAGCATTATATAATGTTTTTTCCTCTACAAACTGGCAGATTTGTTTCAAATTAACTACATTCTGTACCTGCAAAAAAATTAAGAAAATTACAGCATTTACACTTATTTTAATTAAATATCCTGATACAGCCTCCCTTATATAGGTTTCATAGAAAAACAAGATAGAAATGGCTGAGTATAGCTCATGATCAAAATGCTACTGCTGCTGCCACTGTTGACTTCATAAAATCTATTAGCACTACATTCTTCAGTGTTAGAGACACTGCAAACAATGGGTCAAGGTGTGTGCTGTAGATATTTATGTGCTAAGATAAAGAAAATCAATTTTATTTCTCAAGAGATATGTCTACAAATACAGAGGGTCACTGATTGTGATATTAGCAGTTGCTTGATTGTACTGGAGTTCTAAAAGTGAATTATAAAACAGCTTTCCCCCAAAAAAGCTTGCAATGACTCAATCCATGTATTATAAGAAACATCAGCAGGATACCAATACAGAATCTGGCTGCTGGGGCACAGCAAAAATAGTGTACTTAGTCACTTGGAAGCAGTCAGATTCTGTATTGATATCCCACAGACATTAGTGAGAACAGTGTGATTTATCATGACCATTTGTTTCACAAGTAGAAGCATGCAAAATTAGACTAAAAGTAAGTTAAACACTTTGCTTTTTTATTATTTCATCAAAATGAGCCCTTTGGATAAACTTCACTGTTGTGCAAGAATCTCTATAGGCAAGAAGAATACTTAGAAAAATAATGGGACAAAATGATCCTATTTTCTGTTCACTTTCTTAAGTACTGCCATTAAAATGCTCGCTCTTTCTTTCCTTTTTTCTTATTATCACAGTCACCTGCATGCATACTCTCTCCAAAGCACAGTGCAAGGCAGGTTCCATGAACTCGTGTGTATTTCTGTAATATCTAGTAACTTGGCTCCTGACATCAACTGCTTCCTGGCAAAATTCCTATTGTGCCGTGCGCCCCTCCAGCTGTGTCTACACGGGCAGCCTGGTGTGGATCCCGAGCCTCAGCGGTATCTGGTCTTTCCTGCTCTCTGCATTATTTGTAAGCACCACGAGCTCAGCCTGAGCCCTGGTGCACTCCTAAAAGGCAAGTTGTAGCTCCAGCGCAGTGGCCGAAGACGAACCTGAGCTCTCTTTCATGTATTTTGGATGCACTAGGCAAAAGTGAGCCAAGCTCCCCAATGCATTTCAACGACAAACATTGCAAGCAGAGTGAAGATGCTTTAAGCCCACACTATGACTGGACTAAAAGAATAAAAAGAGAAAATATGTCATGGTCCTTGGTGTGTTTGGGCCCACCTTTGAGCCTGAGATTCAAAAGCAGACCACCACTGGCTGCACTTTGTTTTCCCAGTGCACTGTACATTGCTGATGGTTTGGCAGCAATGTAAGCACAACATGTTTGAATATTTGTGTTCTCTTATATTTTGTATGCAGACACAATATTGTGAGTAATGCAAGTCAAAGGAGGAAAATAATGATCTATAAAGGATTCTACGTGGTCGTGTTTGATCTGCAACTCACAGGATGAGGAAAAAATATATCTTTAGCCCCAGATTTGCTCTTTGCCAAATGTTAAAGGTTTGCTACAAACAACAGAACTGTAACATCATTTTAATAAAAAGACTGATATATAGATATTGAAATGGCTCCCTCTATAATAAAAAGCAAGGGAAACTTTCAGGTTGGAAATAAGAAAAAGTTCATGTTTGGTAAAACTGCATTAAAAGGTCATGATCTTGAAACTGAGAATAAAGCATGATACAAGTGCTGCAAAATGTAATTTTAAAAAGCTGACAATATTTTATGCAACAGTTTGCAAAACAAACACTGCATGCAAAAATTTATTCATCATGTTCAGCTCTGTGTGAGCTGCAGTGCTGCAAAAATTTATTTTGGAATGTCACTGTACAAGGGAGGCACGAATACGGAAGCTGATTCTGTACTTCAGTATCCATGGGATCCTGTAGGAGAGACATAAAATATCTGAAGACTAAAATGAGACCAGTTTTTTCTCTATATTGTCCTCCATAATTTCTTTAAGGAAAAAAGAACAAAACAGCAAAAAAGGAGGCAAGGCAGAGGTCAGATAAAACAGTATTTGGAGATACTGGAGTTAGTGTTTAAAACATTAATATTACCAAGGTTGGTTGCTCAGATTCATCCAGTTTTCCTTTTTTCAGTCTTATATGGATGTACACATTGTCAGGTGTTCTCAACCATGAAAACTCATATTAAAGAAGGTCTTACTCCAGTATTCAGGCACGGTGTCTACCCTGTCTACCATACTCAGAGAAGTAATCTTTTCAAAATGGGTGAATCTAGCTACTGCTGTAAATCAAATAGATATTTARTTTCAACTACAGCAGAATAGGGCCCTCACAACAGTCCAAAGTTATTTTTTATTTGACAGTGATGTCTCCAAAAATTAAGTAGAAAGAGGTGGAATCACTGTTGCAGAATATGCATTAATGGACTGTTAAAATGAACAATTTAATAATTATAAAGTTGTAACAAACAGATTAATTTTTATACTGGATATTAGAGCATTACTATAATTGCAAGAAATTGTGATTTTTTGCTATTATCTTTTGCTAAAAGCAAATCATTGATGATATTCTGATTAATCAAGAGGAATCCTGGTTAATCATCAGCAATATAACAGTGATTAAATCTTGCTCTACCCTTTTAACTGAATGTGCCCTCCAGGTAAAAATAGCAAGAAACTGTTGTCATATTCCATTTTTTTCAAATAAGTAACAAATGCAGAAAAAATGTTTGTCTCTAAGCAAGAAAGACTTGTTATTGGCAATAAGAGGCAGTATTACTCTTGTAAGAGTTTTCAGTGCATGCGTGTCTCTCCATTTACTGTCGAATTCCTAAATGCAAGCAACTGATAAATGTTGCCTTTGTATGTCAATATAACACTAGAAGCAATCCAAGTAATTTGTTTAAGCAGTTATTCCTTAGAGAAATGTTTATAACAAATCTCATGTATATTTTCTAAAATGCAATAGAAATGTCATATAGTTGAGTGCAATCTTTCATCCAGCTAGAACAAAGATGTGTGAGGACAAGTATGAGCTCACAGCTTTCTTCAGGCATTGATGGCATTTGTCCCTATTTCAAAAGTTACTGGTTGACAAAAATGGTTTAAAGGATATTGCAGCTGATGTAGAAAAGTAAAGCTTCTAAGTAAAATATAGTGATTCACACCCACATTAGGAGAATTTCCATAGGATTCTCATTCTTTGTTCACTGCAGAAACTGGAAGAACAGCCAATTTAGCTCACTTTAATCTTTCTAATTTTGCAACCATATGGAAAACTAGAAGCTCAATTCTTATTTGATGACCCCAATTTAAATTCAATTATGTGTTTTAGTTTTATTAGAGATCATGCCTAACACGATGGCTACTGCTTCAGCAGATTGTATAGCAATTCCCCTCTTGACATTGCATCCCCCTGCTGGCTACGCTGAACCCAACACTATACTGCAATATCTGTGCGTGCACTTAAGCTGTTTACTAGCAGAATAATCTAGCAGAATAATGTCATCATGGTCAAAGAGACATGTCACTTCAATACAGATTTGAGCAAAATGCAATTACATCTTATCTTTAAATTAAYTGGAAGAATTTATACATTCATGGTATTAAGCAGTTATTTCTACATGGAAAAGTTGTGAGAGAAAGTTTAATGTGACAGTGTATAGAAGATAAGTTTTGGGAAAGTTGAAATTGGTGGTCTCTAAAGCTTTTCAGCCTTTTAGTCTAGAGAGCATAGCAAATCCTGAATGCATTGGTTTCTGTTACAAATATTTACACAGTTGCAGACACTGTTCCTAGCTCAATAGGACCAAAGTTTTAATGATTGTAAACAGTATTGGGACCAAAGCCTCATAGACGACTTTTAAAATCATGCATATATCAATGCATATGTAATGATACTCCTGTATAATGAGTAGTAATGAGATGAAAAGCTAGGTTATATGTTTATATAGAAAAAGCAGTCTGCAAGAAAAGAAAAATCCCATGCCTGATCCAAATCATGCATATCTGTGTAAAGGGCTGTGGGAGTGACAATCAAAAAAATGAACAGAAAATAATCTAGAAAAATTTTCTATATATACTGATCACAGAAGGTGCTGAACATGGATTTTAGTATGTCCTTGTGGATTTTAGTACATCCTGAAGTTCATGTGTGCATGCTGAGTGCATGCTCTTGTAGCCCATCAGCAGCTCCTGACACTAGTGTCCTTCTCCACCTTCAGTGAAACCAGTATTTCTGTATCAGCTGGCGGTGGAAAGGGGTTCAAAGGTATAAAATGATTGTTTGGAGAATCTCTGTTGAGCTGATATGCTCTCTCCACTATATTATATTCAAATTTTCCTTATTTCCTTTTTCTATACAGTTAAGCACATTATTTACATATCTAATGCAAAATTGGGAAAGATACAGATCTTAGTGAAAAGTAAATACATTTTTATATTAAAATATTATAGTTTAATTTCATGGACAGAGCTGGTTTGTCTCTTTTCTGTCCTTCAATGGCTGTTTTCTCACCAGACTGAGGGGAAACGGGGGCGGGGGGGAGGGAGGGGGAGGAATTCATCCACAGAATGCTCAGGTTTTGCAGCTGAATATTCAACACCTAGCTCTGATGTTCCTAAAGGAAAAAAAAAATCCTAAACCTTTTTTTCAGCTCATTTTCCTTAGGATTGCTTTAGCCTTCTCTGGAAGAGAATGGAGCCTCTCTAGAGAGACCAGTTTCACTGTTTGAGAAACACTGCTTTGGAGAGGGAGAAAATACATGACTTTAAAAGAGAGAAACGCTGTCAGACCAACAAGAGTAGGCCTTCAACACAGTGGTAACTTTACGTGATGTAGTCATAGCAATTATTTTGACAAAGCAATAGCAGTAAGCAGAGAGTACATAAAAATGAGGTTTTTGGGTTTTTTTTTAACAAAATTCTAAGCTATACATGTGGGAGTCCTTTCACTGTCTGGATTTGATTTAAGAGCAGAAATGTGTTTCCTTTTCTATTTCTCATTAATTTGAATGATACCTCTGAGATTGTAATACAAAATAAAGTCTAGTTATTTTGTTTGAGGCAATGAGGTGGTGATTAAGAAGTTGTATCTGGTTATCTGAATGAGTCCAGGGAATGAACTTGAAAACATGTAACTGGACAATTTAAAATATTAAGCAACATATATTTCTACATGGAAAATAGCTTATCCACAGACCTCCAGATCACACCAGAAAGATCTCCTGTAATCTCCTATCTTGAATTTTAGTCTAAGTTCAGTTTTAATCTACCATTTCTTCCCTAGTAGTTTGATATTTATAAAAATGGTACTGCTGTGTTTTTTTGTTTGAAGTAAATCAACTGTCTTCTATTTTGTTTTTATGTTTGCTTTTGCTAGGTATAGGTGCCTATTGGAATTAGCAAATGGCTCTGTAAACAAGCTCACCTTCCCATGCAGTGCTGAACACCGTGCTGCCTGTCTYGGTGAAACATAATTGCTATTATAGGATTGTTTCTGGGGAAGTGGCACCTTTAAATGACTCCATACTGATTTCTCTTTATGTCTAAAGCGTAATGGACAGGAAAGAATTCCCCTTCCCCAATGTTTTCCAAAATATTCAGATGCATCAGTAGAAAAAATGAATCTAAAGAATTTATAGAGCTGCACCTCAAGCTTATCACAAGGAACAATGACTTATGTTCTTTTCGTCCTTTCTTGCTCCTTTAAAAAGTTATAGACAAATATTGCACAGCAACAGAGGGTTTGCATTTCATTTCATAATGAGGATCAACGTGGAAAGCAGCCCATTTACTGAAAGATAAGGGAAAACCCCTTGTGAGGCAACACCTCCAGAAATGCAGCACTTTGGGCTTTTTCCTCATAAAAATCCAAAACAAACCAAAAACCATGTGAATTCCTATTACAGTGACTACCAAATTATTCAACTACCAAGGGGCAGGTAAAACGAAGAGTTCTGGGGATCTGTTGATTAGAATTTTATGTGCTTCTGGAAGCCTGGGCTCTTCGTGTTACTAAGCAAGGAGTTCTTTCACTCTCTAAACTATAAATGTAATTTTAGCCTCAGGATTACATTTGACTAAATATAGATACCTGTGCTCAATTGCCTGGGAAGGTAAATGGGAAAGAATTATGTCAGATGTCCCCGCTGGTTCCTCATATACCTGTTGTTTGACTTCAATATTAAGTCAGTTTGTAGCCTTTAAGTAGGTGTGTTGCTGCTCCACATTAAGCGAGGTATAATTACATTCTGCAGAGCAGCATCAGAAGCAGTGCCCAAATGTTCCTGGCAAAGCCTTTGTATGTAAGCAAAACACGTCGGATCTCCGCTGAATAACCATGATCCAGCCTCCAGCTTTTCATATGTGCCGTCAGCCATGAAAAGAAAACACTTAAATGTCAAACGACAGAACCAGCTACAGTGTATTTAACAAACGAGTCGCGGGTGCCGGTCCGTCCCGGG
>NW_020450895.1:83148-84567 GCF_003343035.1 Apteryx rowi | reverse complement strand
GGTCAGCTCGCCCCGCTGCCCCCGCCCCAGCCATCCGCCCCCGCCGGGCCGAAAAAGCTGTAGGAAAAATAAGAGGGTGGGAAGGATGTGAAGAGCCGTGGAAGGGTTAAGGGATCCTCGCAGAGCACAGACCGCAAGGGGGACCGTCCTCCCGGAGGAAGGCAGCAACGGCGGGGAGCGAGGTGGAAGAGGGAAGAGGCTGCAACGGGGACAGGTGCTGGGCTGCGAGCAGCCTCCCTCGCTCGCTCCCTTTCTTTCTCTCGCACACACACGCTCGCATCTCTCGCAGCATGAAAAAGCACACGGCTAATGAGAAGCGAAGTGAATAATGGGGAAGTTGTTGTCTCCAGCGATGAGGCAAGTGGTGGGGCTGAGGCCAGCAGTGAAGTTGTGTAACCCAATTCTCTACCGTCACCCCCTTGTTTCCCCTCCCTCCCCCCACTGATTTTAAGGAGAAACCCAGCCGGGGGTGGGAGATGCTCCGCGCTGTGTGCCAAGCAGCAAGGAGACCTCTCCCCTCCGGCACGGGAGGGCAGCCTGGCGGAGGGGGTTCTGGCCCCCATCCCCGCCTCCGCGGGGCTTGCGCGGAGCGGAGCCGGCTGAGGGCAGGCGGGGGCAGCTCTCCTCGGCCACCCACTCCGCGCTCCCCCGGAGCAGGGGCAGAGCAGGAGAGGCGGGAGGAGGGGAAAGCCAAACTTGCCAGCCCAGCGACTGTCCCTCGCCTGGCAGCGAGCACCGCTCACGCCTGTGCCGAGAGGGAACTGCTCGCAAACTCCTGCGCTGCCCAGGAGGCTGGATGCGCACAGCTCCTCTCGGAGCATCGCAGCAGTTGCTGCCTAACTCCTGGGGGCTGGTTTCCCCCGAGGAAGCTGCCTGGCAGGGAAGCGAGCCCTCGGGGAACACCGACGTGCATGGGGACCCGATAGGAGGAGGGAGGCAGGGAGAAGGTAGACTGGGCTCGAGCAGCCTGCTATTTCCTTGCGCAGAAACGGAGCGAGGGAGCGAGCTCGTCCGAGCGGCAGCGGCGAGCCGCGGGGGAAACCAGTGCCATAACCACAGCCCGCACGAATCCGGTCCAGACCCTAATGAGAGAAACCCAAATCTTACCCTGAGCTGCAGTGAGGAGCCCCGCGCAGAAAACCAGCAGAGACTTGAATTTCCTCCACGCAGTCATGTCTGCAGTTATTCCACACACACACACACTCACACCAGACCCCCAGCGGCTCTTCTCGGCGGCGAGCGTGTCCTCCGAGCGGCAGCGGGGCTAAGGACAGCGCCAGATAATCACCACGGGGCGAGGAGCGGCGGCGAGCAGCGGTCCGGATCCCGAGCGCCGCGCAGCGCCCGACGCCTCCTGCAGGACTGCGCGCGCGGCTCGCTCCGCCGCTCTCATAGCATCAGTCCCGCGCCGCGGCGGGG